>NW_021963640.1:0-67752 GCF_901765095.1 Microcaecilia unicolor | reverse complement strand
ATCGTTGGGGCGCTCCAGTTCTAGATTTGTTCGCCTCCAGTCAAAAGGTTCCTCGCTTCAATCGCCAAAGAGATGCAAGAGCGGAAGGGGTAGACGTCCTCTTGCAGTGGTGGCCCTCCGAACTTCTTTAAGCGTCCCCTCCGTGGCCTCTATTAAGTCGTCTCCTACAGAAGATAGAGGAACATGGGAGACCAGTAATTCTGGTGGTCCCAGATTGGCCTCGATGCTCTTGGTACGCGGATCTTCAGCGGCTGAAGGTGATGTCTCCTCTTCGACTTCCAGTACACAAGTCCTTGCTGATTCAGGGGCCGGTTTCGCATCCAGTCCGGCTCGATTTTGTCTTACGGCTTGGCTCTTGAACGAGCCCGTTTAGCTAAGAGGGTTTTTCAGCTCCACTGATTTCCACCATGCTTTGGTCTCGTCGTCGCTCTCCTCTCTCAGCTATATTCGCACCTGGAAATTTTTGAGGCTTGGTGTGCAGATGCTGGGATTGCTCCTTTTCGAGCCTCCGTGGCTCAGATGTTAGATTTTCTGCAGCGAGGATTTGATAAAGGACTGTCTCTTTCTTCACTTACAGTGCAGACAGCAGCTTTGTCCTGTTTCAGAGGTCGGATTCGGGATAAGTCGGTGACTAGTCTTCCCGAGGTCGCCCGTTTCTTAAAAGGAGTTAGCCTTCTTTGGCCACCGGTCAGATCGATCTTTCCATCTTGGGACCTTAATCTGGTGTTTTCGGCTCTCACGGGCCTCCGTTTGAGCCGTTGCAAACTTGTTCTCTGAAGGACTTGACCCTAAAGACAGTGTTTTTGGTGGCTATTGCGTTCGCTAGGTGAGTTTCGCAGTTGCAAGCTTTTTACCTGCAGTTCCATTTCTAGAGTTTTCTAAAGAGCGAGTGGTCCTTTGTCGGTTCCTTCTTTTTTGCCTAAGGTAATCTCTCGTTTTCATCTGTCCCAGTCGGTTTTTCTTCCTGTTCTGGGATCGGTCTCAGGTACGCACAGGCAGAAGAAATTGTGTACTTTGGATGGTAAGAGAGTGCTTAAACGATATCTCGCAGTCACTGAGGATTTTCGCCGCTCGGATCGTCTTTTTCTTTTTGCTGGTCACCGTAAGGGTTTGTCAGCTTCTAAGCCCACGTTACTAGGTGGATTAAAGAGATGATAGCTTCAGCCTACCTCTTGGCAGGCAAGGCAGTCCCAGAGGCTGTTAAAGCTCATTCTACTAGAGCGCAGGCAGCGTCGTGCGCGGAGTGTTCCTTGGTGCCTCCTGCGGAGATTTGTAAGGCGGCGACTTGGTTCTCTCTCCATTCTTTTTCTAAACATTACAGTCTTGATGTTCATTGTGCAGTAGGCGGTCTTTGCATCGCGGGTACTCACTGCGGGCTTGCTGGGGTCCCACCCGTAGGACTACTGCTTTGTTACGTCCCATCAGTCCAATCCTGGGCCGGTCCGGAGGGTTGCTAAGGAAGGAGAAATTAGACCTTACCTGCTAATTTGCTTTCCTTTAATCCCTCCGGACAGGCCCAGGCCCCTCCCGTGTCCTTTCTTTCTTTCTGTCTATGTTCAAAGTTCCTGTGTGCAGATGTTCAATTCTTTACAGAGCTGTTTTGCCAGTTATCACGTATTAGAAATGCATAAGCTATTTTCCAAATTATCACTTAAAGATGTGTAAATCTGTAAATACTTTCCCTATCCATATGTATATGAAAAGGCCATACCGCTGCTCTGGTAAGAGTTGCCGGTGAGCCGTTGAAAAGGCCATACCGCTGCTCTGGTGAGAGTTGTCGGTGAGCCGTTGAAGCACATTTTCAACGGTGCTTTCTGGCTGCTTGAATTCCTCAAGGCACAGAGTGTTGGGTCTTTCTTCTTCTTTCTGCTTTGTTATTCAGATACTGAGGCTAGGGTCACATGACCAGGGCTCTTATTGGTTCTCTAGAGTCACATTTTTTCTCAGTCTCCACCTGCTGGAAGGCGAGCACAACCCATCAGTCCAATCCTGGGCCGGTCCGGAGGGATTAAAGAAAGCAAATTAGCAGGTAAGGTCTAATTTCTCCTTATCTTTCATAGGTAACAACACAGTGACAAAGCATGGAGATCCCCTGATGAAGCAACACAGTGAAATGGCTGCCTGTCGGGATCCTGTTTGAAAGATATGTGTCACTTCATTTTGCTTAGGGCTCTTGTGCATTCGAAGTGTTTTGAATTGATTGATTGAAGACCAATTTACACACAAATAAGAGACTTTGTGAACATAAGGATAAATTATTGCAGGTGGAGGATTTTTGACCAGTGATTGAATTGTCAATAAGACCTCTTTTTAGCCTATTACATTTGGGCTTCATATAAGGTCTATGTGAGATCTAAGGTCTTTTTTCCTCCAAATCTTTTTTTGAATTGGTGAATCTAACCTGTCCAAAAAAACAAGGGGTTCACACTCTCCACAGAAGCGAAACACAATGAAAACAGGGTGGAAAAGAACCAAGTTCAAGAGATCAGTCCAAACACCAGGATAAGATGCTCCAAACACAACTTTATTTGGACCCAACACGGTCCGTGTTTCGGCTACAAGAGCCTTCCTCAGGGGTCTAAAATGACATATATATGAAAACATGTTTATACAAGTTGTCTCAATAAGAACATACGAACATATAAATTTCTCAATTCATCAAAAAAAATAAAATTTCAAAAATTATTATTACATTATCCAACTTATAATCAAAAGACAAAAACGCCTATATTGCGAGATAGGCGTTTATTTCCCAAAAACGAATAACGCGGTATAATCGAAAGCCGAACTTGAACGTTTTCAACTGCACTCCAACGGAAGCATACAAAGTTGACGGGGGCGTGTCGAAGGCGTGGTGAAGGCGGAACTGGGGCGTGGTTATCGGCCGATCAGAGATGGGCGCCTTTCGCCGATAATGGAAAAAAAATATGCGTTTTTAGCGAGAATTTAGGGCACTTTTCCTGGACCCTGTCCACGAATAAGGCCCCAAAAAGTGCCCTAAATGACCAGATAACCACTGGATGGAATCGGGGATGACCTCCCCTGACTCCCCCAGTGGTCACAAACCCCTCCCACCACAAAATATGCCATTTCACAACTTTATTTTCACCCTCAAATGTCATACCCACCTCCCTGGCAGCAGTATGCAGGTCACTGGAGCAGTTATTAGGGGGTGCAGTGGACTTCAGGCAGTGGACCCAGACCCATCCCTCCCCTACCTGTTACAATTGTGCTGCTTAATGCTTATTAGTCGTCCAACCCCCCAAACCCACTGTACCCACATGTAGGTGCCCCCCTTCACCCTTAGGGCTATAGTAATGGTGTAGACTTGTGGGCAGTGGGTTTTGAGGGGGATTTGGGGGGCTCAACACACAAGGAAGGGTGCTATGCACCTGGGAGCTCTTTTACCTTTTTTTTTGTTTTTGTAAAAGTGCCCCCTAGGGTGCCCGGTTGATGTCCTGGCATGTGGGGGGACAGTGCACTACGAATCCTGGCCCCTCCCACGAACAAATGCCTTGGATTTATTCGTTTTTGAGCTGGGCGCTTTCATTTTCCATTATCGCTGAAAAACAAAAACGCCCAGCTCACAAATTGTCGAATAAAACATGGACGTCTTTTTTTCGAAAATACGGTTCGGTCCGCCCCTTCACGGACCCGTTCTCGGAGAAAACGCCCATGGAGATAGATGTTTTCGTTCAATTATGCCCCTCCACGCAACTTTGTAAGTCTAACTGCTTTGAAAATACACATCCATGTATATCATAGATCAACCCATCAAATTTCCTCTGTTTCAAAATATAGACAAGTAAAAAGTAGAATACACTAAAATATAACATACCTCAAAAAATGTTTATTTGTTTATTTAAATTTATATCTATATTTATAATTAATATGAGTTCTTAAAGATTTTTTATAAATATATATTTTATATACATTTTTAAATGTAAACATAATGTAATGAATTAAGTAAGTGACAGAAGCTTGACAGAAACGGCACTCACTAAAGTCTGTAATGACCTGTTCCTTGCCAAATCCACTCCATCCTCATCCTCCTCGACCTATCCGCCGCTTTTGACACTGTCAATCATAATTTACTTCTTGCTGCACTATCCTCATTTGGGTTCCAGGGCTCTGTCCTCTCCTGGTTCTCCTCTTATCTCTCCCACCGTACCTTCAGAGTACATTCTCATGGATCTTCCACCACCCCCATCCCACTCTCTGTTGGAGTTCCTCAGGGATCTGTCCTTGGACCCCTTCTTTTTTCAATCTACACCTCTTCCCTGGGCTCGCTGATCTCATCTCATGGTTTCCAATATCATCTTTATGCTGACGACACCCAGCTTTATCTCTCCACACCAGACATCACTGCGGAAACCCAGGCCAAAGTGTCGGCCTCCTTATCCAACATTGCTGCCTGGATGTCCAACCGCCACCTGAAACTGAACATGGCCAAGACTGAGCTCATTGTCTTTCCACCCAAACCCACTTCTCCTCTCCCTCCACTCTCTATTTCAGTCGACAACACCCTCATCCTCCCCGTCTCATCTGCCCGCAACCTCGGAGTCATCTTCGACTCCTCCCTCTCCTTCTCTGCCCATATCCAGCAGACAGCCAAGACCTGTTGCTTCTTTCTCTATAACATCAGCAAAATTCGCCCTTTCCTCTCCGAGCACACCACCCGAACTCTCATCCACTCTCTCATCACCTCTTGCCTTGACTACTGCAACCTACTCCTCATGCCTCCCACTTAACCATCTATCCCCCCTTCAGTCCATTCAGTACTCTGCTGCCCGTCTTATCTTCCGCCTAGACCAATATGCTCATATCACCCCTCTCCTCAAGTCACTTCACTGGCTTCCGATCAGGTACAGCATACAGTTCAAGCTTCTCCTACTAACCTACAAATGCACTCAATCTGCAGCCCCTCATTACTTCTCTACCCTCATCTCCCCTTACGTCCTACCCGTAACCTCCGCTCACAGGACAAATCCCTCCTCTCAGTACCCTTCTCCACCACCGCCAACTCCAGGCTCCGCCCTTTCTGCCTCGCCTCACCCTATGCTTGGAATAAACTCCCTCAGCCCATACGCCAAGCCCCCTCCCTACTCATCTTCAAATCCTTGCTCAAAGTCCACCTCTTCAATGTCGCTTTCGGCACCTAACCAGTGTACCTCTATCCAAGAAATCTAGACTGCCCCCAATTTGATTGACTGAACTTTTTGTCCTTTAGATTGTAAGCTCCTTTGAGCAGGGACTGTCCATCTTTGTTAGATTGTACAGCGCTGCGTAACCCTGGTAGCATTCTAGAAATGTTAAACAGTAGTAGTAGTAGTATCATTTGTTTTTATCTTCATTTTTGAGGTATGTTTATTTTAGTGTATTCTACTTTTTACTTGTCTATATTTTGAAACTGAGGAAATTTGATGGGTTGATCTATGATTGATAGACATACCAGCTTATTTTTGAAAGAGAAAAACGCCTATAGTGCGACCTAAATTGGGAGATAGACGTTTGTCTCGCAAAGGCGCCCAAATTGGTATAATCGAAAGCCGATTTTGGGCGTTTCCAACTGCACTCCGTCGCGGAAACGAATAAAGTTGATGGGGGCATGTCGGAGGCGTGGTGGAGGCGGAACTGGGGCGTGGTTATCAGCCAAGGAGAGATGGGCGTCTTTAGCTGATAATCGAAAAAAAAAGGCGTTTTAACCGTGATTTTGGGTCACTTTTTTTGGACCCTATTTTTCACGAACAAGTCCCAAAAAAGTGCTCCAACTGCCCAGATGACCACTGGAGGGAATCGGGGATGATCTCCCCGGACCCCCAGTGGTCACTAACCCCCTCCCACCCAAAAAAACCCCACTTTACAAACTTTTTTCCAGCCTGTATGCCAGCCTCAAATGCCGTACCCACCTCCATGACAGCAGAATGTGTTCGATCCTGTCACAGCCTTTCCCTGGGTCAGATGTGGCTCTCGGGTGCAGTACAGGGTCACATCAGCATTGCATTGTGGTGGGTGTAGGGTGTTGGGCTCCGTGATTTCATTAGCTTGTGTTACAGTCTCACGATGTTGGTAGTTGGTAGGCTCTTCTTCCATGGTGCTTTTCCCCCTGCCTACTGGGTCAGAGTGTGCCCTGTTGTGTTTCCTGTTGTAGTCCATGCGGTAGTGGCCATTTTGTAAGCCAGTTTTAGTTCCCTTTCCTGTGTTAGCCACGCTAGTCAACTTAGTTCTTCCCTTGAATGTGGCTGAAAGAGGGCATTGTACAGCATTCTGCCAGCTCTGACCTACTGCTAATCTCAGTACCAGGGAGACTCGTTGCCAGTGGGGCACAACCTCTGATCTGCAGTTAACTGTGAGTAAAGGCGGTTATTCCAATAAAGGACGTTTTCGGAGACATTAGTCTTCAGGTGTCAACTGGTGTGCCAATGTTATATAACAACAACCAGTCCTAGAGGCCTGCGTGTATGCAGGTCCCTGGAGCACTTTTAGTGGGTACCGCAGTGCACTTCATCCAGGTGGCCCCAGGCCCATCCCCCCCACCTGTAACACTTGTGCTGGTAAATGGGAGGCCTCCAAAACCCACTGTACCCACATGTACGTGCCCCCTTCACCCCTAAGAGCTATGGTAGTGTACATTTGTGGGTAGTGGGTTTTGGGGGAGGGGGGTTGGGAGCTCAGCACCCGTGGTAAGGGAGCTATGCATGTGGGAGCTTTTTCTGAAGTCCACCGCACTGACCTAGGGTGCCCAGTTGGTGTCCTGGCTTATCAGGGGGGGCCAGTGTACTACGAATCCTGGCCCCTCCCACAACCAAATGGCTTGGATTAGGACGTTTTTGAGCTGGGCGTTTTTAGTTTCCATTATCGCTAAAAAAAAACAAACGCCCAGCTCAAAAACCTCCATTTTTTGAAAATTTGGTTCGGCCCGCCCCTTCACGGACCCGTTCTCGGACATAAACGCCCATGGAGATAGGCGTTTCCGTTCGATTATGCCCCTCATAGTGTAATAAATAATTTTGAAATTTTGTTTTGATGAATTGAGAAATTTATATGTTCATATGTTCTTATTGAGACAACTTGTATAATCCTTTTTTTCATATATATGTCATTTTAGACCCCTGAGGAAGGCTCTTGTAGCCGAAACACGGACCGTGTTGGGTCCAAATAAAGTTGTGTTTGGAGCATCTTATCCTGGTGCTTGGACTGATCTCTTGAACTTGGTTATTTTCCACCCTGTTTTCGTTGTGAATCTAACCTGTCCACCAGATTACTGAAGTGTTAACTTACATTGGTAGTGGTCAGTTGTTGCCATAAATACATCACAACTCTTGTTTTTTTAAATTAGTGTAAAGTTCACTGTTAATGTCTACATGTGAGCATTTCTTTTGCATACACAATTACTCCACATTCCCATATTTCTTTAAAATTCACAGTTCCTTCATTACTCTGATACTGTTCCATTGGTACCACCAGTGCTTCGCAGAACTGCTGCCCCAGGGGTCACTAGCTTGCAATTTGCAAATATATCTTCAGATCATTGCCAAAAGCAAGTCTGAGGCTTTTACCTCTCTTTGGGGTTCCTTTTATTAAGCTGCTGTCATGATTGTGGCCTTGACCTCTCCCAGACGTACCTTATTTCTGGTGGTCAGCTTCTTAGCTGGCTTCTGTTTCTTCTATCTGGCCTTTCTGAGCTAGCTCTGTCTTTGTGTGCTGGCTGTTCCCAGCACAGCTCTAATTGCTTTACTATACTGCAGCTGTGTATGTTACCTGAGCTAGCCCTGCCTCTGTGTGCTGGTTGCTTCCAGCGTGGCTCTAATTGCTCTGCTATACTGCACCTGGGTGCATTGAGCTTCTCTGTGGTTCAGTTGCTCTGTGTTTCAGTATGCTGGCTGCTGGTGTCTGGTAGTGGTGACATCATCAGGCAGGGCCTTTATAAGGAAGTGGTATTCTTTCCTTCAGGGCCTTTGCAACGTTTGCATTTGCGCTTGCTATAGGGCCAGGTTAGTTTAGTGCAGTGTGCACTTGTGACTTCTGTATTTAGCTTTCTTGCTTTTCCCTGGTGGTTCCCCTGCTTTTCCCTCTTGGTGCTTTGGAAACACTGCTGTGTGTAAGGGCTTTAGAAGCTCTGTTGTGTTTAGTGCTTTGGAAGCACAGCTGTGTGTAGGGCTTTGGAAGCTCTGTTGTGTTAGTGCTTTGGTAGCACTGCTGTGTTTGGTGCTTTGGAAGCACTTCTGACTTATGTGTTTAGCTTCCCTGTTTTTTCCCTTGTGGCTCCCTGTCTTCCCTTTTAGTGCTAGGAGCTCTTCTGTTGTTGGTGCTTAAGAGCACCGTTGTTAGTTTAGGGCTGTAGAGCTCTGCTGTAGCTTGGTGTTTAGGAGCACCTATGCTAGGCTAGGTATTTAGCTTCCCTGCTTTTCCCCTGTGGCTCCACTGTTTTCCCCTGTTTAGTTTAGTGCTGTGGAGCACTGTTATAGCCTGGTGGTTAGAAGCACCTGTGTTAGCTTATGTGTTTAGCTTCCCTGCTTTTCCCTTGTGGCTCCCCTGCTTTCCCTTTTGGTGCTGTGAGAAGCACTTCTGTTAGCTTAGTGCCTAGGGGCACTCCTGTTAGTTTAGGGCTTAGGTCTGTTAGTTAGTTTACTGTTAGGAACACTTCTGTTGGTTTAGGGCTTGGGAGCAAGTCAGTTTAGGATTTAGGAGTACTTCTGTTTCCAGCTTGTTCTAGTCCTGATCACTGTGTCATCCGGTATCCGGTAAGTCCTGCCGGCCACTCGAACCCAAGGGCTCAACCCTTGGGGGGGCAGTGGCTAAGTGCAGGTGAAGCTGTACGGACCAGTCCAGTGTGCTCCAGTCCAGTGTGTTCCGGTCCGGTGTGTTCCAGTCCAGTGTGTTCCAGTCCAGTGCGGACCAGTCCGGTGTCCTCCAGTCCAGGGTATTCCAGTCCATGTGTTCCGGCTCGCTGGGTGGTGCCTGCAGTCCTTGCCGGTGTGCTTGCCCAGTGTTGGTTGGTGGGTTTTGCCTGCTGCTGTCGCTCCTCGACAGCAGCCCAAGGGCTCACGTTTGCTCCAGAGCCCGGCCTCGCGGGCTCTGAACCTGAGAACCTGACAGCTGCAGTGTAAAGTGGCCTTAGAGTGCCCTTACATGGGTTTCTCCTGTGTGCTTCGGCCATTTTTTACTGCAGAAGTAAAATGGCCGATTTGTTTTTTCATTTTTTTTCATTAATGGCCATGCCCTGATGTCGCTATTAGCATGCAAGTATCAATAAGTGCCCACTTAATATAACGTAAACTCTAATCAAGATTTTGTATATTATATAGAGCTGTATGTGTGATCACTGTTATATATATTGTGAGAATCAGAGAAGCAACAGAGCCCAGAATGAAGGGGGGAAGAGAGAAAAGCCAGAGTGGAAAAACTACAGATCCCAGAATGCATTGCGGGAGGGGCGGAGGCAGGAGCGTAGAGAACACAGATTTCAGACTGCCTGGAAGAATAGGAGAGAGGAGGACAAACGAGTACCTGAGCCACATGAGAGGAAAGGAGAGGGGGCTGATTGGGAGATGGAATCAGCTGAGGAAGAGGGTGGAACACCTGAGGGAGGGGTGGAGAATGGGGGGATGGAATGGAGGAGTTGGAGCAGATAGGAGGAGAAGGTGTGGAAGAGGAAATGGAGGGAGGGGGAGAGGAAGTGGCTGGAGAAGAAGAGTGACTTCTGGAGGAGCCCAAAAGTAGCAGGAAAGAGTAATAGTCAGGAGAGATCCGGCGGGTGGTTGTCAAGAGGTAAAGTGTTGACAAGTGAGGGTGGTGGATCTTTAAAAGCTGGCTAAGCTGTGCTGGGAAAAAAGCCTAGCTAAGCTGAAGGTTTTGAGGCCGTGCTGAAGAGGGCGTGTTGGGAGCCTGGCTAGCAGAACTGTGGTTAAGCTGACTAGCGAACTTGTGGGAAAGTAGGCTAGCGAGCTGTGTTTGAAGCCTGCTAGCAGAACTGTGTTAAAGCCTGACTAGCTGAACGTTGTGGGAAAGTCTGGCTAGCCGAGCTGTGTTTGACGCCTGGCTAGCAGAACTGTGTTTAAAGCCGACTAGCGGAACTTTGTGGGAAGTCTGGCTAGCTGAGCTGTGTTTGAAGCCTGGCTAGCAGAACTGTGTTTAAAGCCTGACTAGCTGAACTTTGTGGGAGGCTGGGCTAGCCGAACTGTGTTTGAAGCCTGGCTAGCAGAACGGGTTTTAAAGTCTAACTAGCTGAACTTTGTTTAAAAGACTGGCAAGCGGAACTGTGTTGCACGCTTGCTAGCGGAACTGTGTGGCAGTGAGAGCGAACTGCACGGACGAGTGTGGAGTCGGAAGCGGACAGCACGGATAAGTGAGAGAGACAACTACGCGGCCTGGAGGAGCGGCTGACAATATATAGATATATAGTTGGATATTTTTTGGGATTGTTTCTTCAGACCATCAGAGGTAGAATTTCATTCACTGACGGTACACCATATAGAATTTACATAGGGTAACGGTATACAGCTCTGATTCTCAGTCTGACAAGACATCAAGACTCTAAAGTTAAGTAAAAGGATTTCTATCCCTTTAATAATAACATAGAAGGAACTAATGTAATTATAAAATTCTTTAAAAAATATAACATGAAGACCAATGACGAGAAAGGTACAAATTTAGTTGCCGTTAGCATGCAACCATTAAAAAAAGATTACCTTATTTGTAGGCGGTAAAGCTCACGTAGTAATCCTGTGCTAATCAGCATGCAGTAATGTAACTGTGCTAACGGATTAGCCAGAGACATGCCCACTATCCACCCCCAGACATTCCCCCTCCATGCAAAAATTAAAAATGTGTTAGCGCATGATAGCTCGTGTAGATTAGGAACATATTGCAGGACGCCTGAGCCGCATCCTTGAGTAATACATTAAGCTATGTAAGCGCACACTAGTGCTCTTAGAGCTTAGTAAAAGGACCCCTTTTTAAAAGTAAAGTTGTAAGGTGGTATTTCATTAAGCAGCTACCCTGACTATGTGGTACATTTTAACAGATTACATTTAGATAGAACACACCTTCATTACATTCCAGGCTACTTCATCTCTTAAGCTGAACAGCTGGACACTTGGTTTGTTACACGTTTTTCGATTTATTAGGCTGTAGCATTTTCACAGGGGAGAAAAGACAGGGAAGGGCAATTAAGCTTTAGCTAAACAACATTACACTGTATCAATATAATCCATCTTTAATTTAAAACAGCAGACATCTGGTATGATTTTTTTTTAATCTTCCCTTTGACGACAGTATTTAAAGACAGTCTAATCCACAGCTTCCAAGGGGCACCGAGGGAGGAGCAGGTGCTGCCCTTGGCATCCTGCCACCAGCCTGCTCAGCTGGCGCGTCAGATTTTTAAACTGTGAGGTCATTGGCTGATTAAGCATCAAAACCAACCAGAAATGCTAAAAAGGAGAATGGTTAGTAGGCATTTGTCACCTTGGCTGTGATAAAAGTCATTGAGAGTAATTGAGGTGTTTGTTCAGTCTTGGTGTTGTCTCAATTTTTACTGCTGAGCTCTAGTTTCTTGGCATGTGAAATCACCATACTCCTGCAGGCTGATGCTCAGAACTGCCATGGTAAGCAACAGCGCAGAAACCATACTGCCGGAACAGTGCAGAAGCCTAAACTTGCCAGTGCTCAAGGAAATGATATTCAAATTATTTGTGTGCTGTAAAAGTGCAAGCAAGGTGGGTGGGAACGTGTTTGACACATGCATAGAAGTGTTTTATGGTAAGCTCAGTTCCTCTGCACATGCGCCTGGCAAGCCTGAATGTGAAGCACATGTTGGCATCTGTTTTTCCGCGCCTTTTAAATATGAGCATTTCAATTTTTTAAAAACTTGGAATTCTTATATTTAAATGCAAGAAACAGGCACCAATGTGTGCTTTCACTTTTGGGTTTCCTCCGACTTGCATACATTTGTTTCTCTCTACCAGTACTTAGGGGCTTACACGGGCTTTCCTCCGGCCTAGTGGTTAGTGCAGCGAACTTTGATCCTGGGGAACTGGGTTCAATTCCCACTGCAGCTCCTTTGCGACTCTGGGCAACTCACTTAACCCTCCATTGCCCCAGGTACAAATAAGTACCTGTATATACTATGTAAACGGCTTTGAATGTAGTTGCAAACAAGAAAAACACAGAAAGTTGATATATCAAGTCTCATTACCTTCCCCTCCAAATTATATAAAAAACAACAGATTTTAAAGGAAGAATCATTAGAAATCCTCTAACGCCTACTCCAAGCTAGCATTATTTTTTCAGCGGTAAGGAAAATCTTTTTTTGTACTTAATTTTTGATTACAATCAAATCAAGCCAACACTTATACAGAAACCCCCAAATTCTATAAATGGCGCCCACAGTTGGTCTTGCAGTTATAGAAGAGGGTCAATCATGCACCTAAATTAGGAGTCCTTTGGTAAGCTGTGGTAAAAAACGGACCTTAGTGCGCTTTTACGTTTTTTTCCCCACATGCAAAGGCCATTTTGCTGTAGCTGGAAAATGTCCAATTTTCTATTTTTCCTGTTAATGACCATGTGCTAATGTTGCCATAATACGCAGCCCTTAAAAAGAATTACTGTGTGAGCGCTTACCGACACCTATTTTGTAGGCACTAAGGGCTGACGTAATCTTGCACTAACTAGTTAGCATGCTGTATTGCAGATGCGCTAACTGATTAGCACAGGAACGCCTAATCTCCACCCCCATGCCCCCTCTAGGAAAACAATAAGATTTTCCAAGTATTCCTAAACTCACCCTACAGCTACCCTTCCCCAAACTCTGTTCCTCACAATGAAAGTAAATCTATGCATCTTCTAACAAATCCTAGTCAATAATGGGGCAATTTTTAGTCTCAATGTGAAGCTTGCAGGATTGAGGGTAAGTTGTACCCTCAGGCTTCAAGCACATTTTCAAGATAATGGAATGTAGTGCTGCTCTCACTGCCACGCTATCATTGACAGCATTACTATCATGATACCTTAATTCCAGTGCATTTTTCTAGCAAAAAAGGTTGCCGGTACTCAAGTGCCAGGCTATGCATTCAGGGGTGGGGTGATCTCAGAAGAATCTACTCCAATATAGCTGGGTCCTCTGCAACCAGTCACAGAATGTATAAAAAGTTAATACTGGTTGACAGAACCTGGGCTCTTTCATTAATACTTGGGAACAACAGGTTAATTTTAGCATGCGATGGAAGTCTGTCTGGCATTGGCCTTAGTTCCCTCTACTCTTACCCAAGATAACACCTTAACAGCCATGTTGTGTTTCAATCCTCTTTCTATTTAGACACCCCCTGTGTTTGTACCATGTATTTTTGAAGTTCCTTACTGTTTTTGACTTCACCAGCTCTCCTGGAAGGATGTTCCAGCAGGTATCCACTCCCTCGCCATAAAAAGTATTTCCTGATGTTACTCCTAAGTCTACCACCCTGCAACCTCAGTTCAGGTTCTCTACTTCTACTGTTCCTACGTCTCTGGAAGTACTAGAATGTCTATATCATATCTCTTCTATCTGTCCTTTCCTCTAGTATATACATATTCAGGTCTTCCAGTCTCTTCTCAAACATCTTTTGGCACAAATGTGCTATTTTTGTCGCCTTTCTCTGAACCGCCTCATCTTTTTATGTCGTTGGAAATATACAGCCTCCAAAACTGGACACAATACTCCAAGTGGGGCCTCACCAATAACTTGTACAGGGGCATCAACACTTTTCTTCTGCTTTCCTAATTTGATTGTCTCTGTTATGTCCTTTAGATTGTAAGCTCTTTTGAGCAGGGACTGTCTCTCTTCGTGTTTGACTGTACAGCGCTGCGTAAGTCTGGTAGCGCTTTAGAAATGTTGAGTAGTAGTAGTAGTGGTTATGCCTCTCTATGCAGCCTAGCAATGTTTCGGCTACAGCCATCACATTGCTTTGTTGCCTTGAGATCCTCAGACACTATCAGATACAAGATGTTCTTGAGCTTGTGACACCCAAGCAAACAATGGGAAATATTTCTATATTTTTCTGTCCCGTGTTCTTGATCTCTGACTACGTTATTTGGTGTTTAAGGATCTTCTCCCTCTGCATCTGATTCTCAGAATAATTGCTTAGAACCTCTGTACTCAGTGTTTTCTCTTGTTTTTCTCCTTTACTACAATGTCTGATTTTCTTACATCAAGATTTCTATCAGTTGGAATTGGAATGTCCCGAGTGATTGGAACCTCCTCATTCTCCATAATTCTCTTAGGGCTCTGTTTACTAAGGTGCGCTAGCATTTTTTTAGCATGTGCACAAAATTAGCGCTCGCTAACTGTGTGGGCGCCTACACAGTTAGCGCACGCTAAAAGCACTAAGCTTCTAGCGCGGCTTAGTAAACGGGGCCCTTAGGGTCATGATCCTAATACTTTTCTAGCACAGCGATTTTATACTGTTTACAAAGTTTGGATGAGAGATGCTACCTCGTTGTGCATTCTGTATAGAAAATTTCTGCCGTCAGAGCTCTGCAGCCAGCTATGAGATGAATAACTGTTTCCAGCTCTTTCCTACAGAATCTACAGATGTCTGTTATAGCAGGGTTTCTTCCTTTGCTTGCTGTGAACCATCTTTTCAGTAATTCATTGTCTTGGTGAAGTGATTCATATAGACCAGTGAGGAGTGCCTCATCACTCCTTTTGTCTATGTGACCGCTCCTAAAGGAGTGTTTTGTTTTTATAGACACGACAACTGAGTGTTATAATACATTTTGGGTTTCATCATGGTCTTTTTAAAGACCTCTAGACAAACTTTTGGTAGCTGTTTAGTTTTATTGCTTGAACTGATTATTTGAAAGACTCCTGAGGCAGGCACTAGCCGAAACACGGTGCGGGTTGAGTTTTTTTTTATGAAAGAAGAGTGTTTTGTACAGTTTAAGGACTGTCTTGTGTGCAAATAAAGCATTGTTTCATCGCAAGCCACATTGTTTGCCGAGTCTCCTTCCATCTCCCACTCTTTTGTCTCCTACAACTGTTAATCATTATCCTGTTTGATGCCTTTGGTTATAATAAATTGGGATCACTAGGGGGTCCTTTTACTAAGCTGCGGTAAAAAGTGGTCTTAGCACACCCTTACATGCAATTTTCCTTCACCGAGTTCCTATTTTTTCGGGTAAATGGCTATTAGCGTATGGTCATTAAAAATATTATCACATGAGCACTTACTGACACCTGTTTTATTGGTGATAATGGCTGATGTGGTAATCCTTTGCTAACCAGTTAGCGCATAGTAATATGGATGCACTAACTGATTAGCACAAGAATACCTACTCTCTACCCCCGAGAATATGCCCTCCAACAAAAATTTTAAAATATTTATTAGTATTTGGATAGCAAGTGCAGATTTGGAACTTACCACAGGATGCCTGAGTGTGTCCTGCATTAAGCCATTTTAACCTGTGATAAGCATGCGCTAGTGCTTCCTACACAGCTTGATGGTTTTTTTTGTGGCTTTTGTGATACTCTGTTTTACACAGAGCAAATTGTCATGTGGAGGGGCATAATCGAACGGTGCACCCACGTTTTCATGAGGGCGTCCTCGCAGGACGGCTCTGTAAAGGGGTGGGGCAACCCGTATTATCGAAACAAGATGGGCGTCCATCTTTCATTTCAATAATACAGCCGGGGATGCCCAAATCATGAATTTTAGGTCGACCTTAGAGATGGTCGTCCTTAGGTCATTTTTGAGATGGTCGTCCCCAGTTTTCGGCGATAATGGAAACCAAGGACACCCATCTCAAAAACGACCAAATTCAAGCCATTTGTTCATGGGAGGAGCCAGCATTCATAGTGCATTGGTCCCCATGACATGCCAGGACACCAATCGGGTACCCTAGGGGGCACTGCAGTGGACTTCAGAAAAGGTCCCAGGTGTATAGCTCCTCCCTTGGGTGCTGAGCACCCCTAACCCCCAACTGTACACCACTACCATAGCCCTTAGGGATGAAGGGGGGCACCTAGATGTGGGTACAGTGGGTTTCTGGTAGGTTTTGGAGGGCTCACATTTACCACCACAAGTGTAACAGGTAGGGGGGATGGGCCTGGGTCCGCCTGCCTGAAGTACACTGCACCCACTACAACTGCTCCAGGTACCTGCATACTGCTGCGGTGGACCTGAGTATGGTATTTGAGGCTGGCATAGAGGCTGGCAAAAAAAGTGTTTTTAAAGATTTTTTTTAAGGGTGGGAGGGGGTTAGTGACCACTGGGGGAGTAAGGGGAGATCATCCCCGATTCCCTCCGGTGGTCATCTGGTCAGTTCAGGCACCTTTTTGATGCTTGGTCGTGAAAAAAAATGGAGCAAGTAAAGTCGCCCAAGTGTTCATCAGGGACGCCCTTCTTTTTTCTATTATTGGCCGAGGACGCCCATCTCCTAAGCATGCCCCAGTCCCGCCTTCGCTACACTGCCAACACACCCTCATGAACTTTGGTCATCCCAGCGACGGAAAGCAGTTGAGGGCGCCCAAAATGGCTTTCGATTATGCCGATTTGGGCGACCTTTTGAGAAGGATGTCCATCTCCCGATTTATGTCGGAAGATGGGCGCCCTTCTCTTTCGAAAATTCACCTGAAGATATCCTAAATCTCATTGTTTTTCTTTTTCTGGGTGAATAAATGAGGCTGTACTCTTGTTTTGTGAACTAGAGGGCATGAATTGAGGTTGAAGGGGGCTGACAGGAATAATATCAGGAAGTTCTTTTTCACGGAGAGAGTGGTAGTACCCAGAATGTTCTCCTGTGGGAGGTGGTGGAGGTGAAAACGTTAACTGAATTCAAAAATACATGGGATAAATACAAAGGAATCCTGTACAGAAGGCATGGAACCAAACAATGGTAATTATATAGCAATGCCAGTAATTGGGAAGCAAAGCTAGTGCTGGGCAGACTTTTATGATCTGTGCCCGAAAATGGTAAGGACAAATCAAGAGCAAGTATATGTATGTAGTCTCACATCATACCTTATATTGAGGTGATCTTGTTGGGCAGACTGGATGGACCATACATCTATTATGTTACTAAGTTACTATGATTGTGTCACCATTCCTTTATCCAAGACACCCTGAACCTTGAGTTCTGAGCACAGAATCTCTGTTATTTCTTGGTTTCTGTCTGTTCACTAAAATGAATTCCTGATAGAAGAGTGTCAGCTATTTTTCAAACATTTTCTCAAAAGAAACCTTATGTTTGATCTTGTTCTACTTATGTCTCTCATCAAAGATTTTTTTTTTCTTGGTAGCTGCCTTTCACGGTTTTCTACAAACAACCTGCATAAAATTCAGTGCCTGAAATTTATATTCTAAAGAGCATCTCAAAGGCTCTCATTTGTGAGTTTTCAAATGGTGCTAAATTGAATATGGTCTAACTTGAAAGGGAATAGATGTGTTCCATCCCTTAAGCATATCAAAAGCTGACAAATTGTAATGGATGTCTGTAAATCAGGAGCAGTAGCTTGTTCTGTTGGGAGTTGAATACAGCTCACACCTTTTTCAATAGCACTGAGTTACTTTCAGGTACACTAGGTATTTCCCTATTCTTGAAGGACTTTCAACCTAGAAGGGCAAGTTTTATAAATGGCGTCTAAATCCAGACATCATTATGCACACTAATTAATTAATTTATGACATTTGTATCCCACAAATTCAGGTTCTATGTGGCTCACGTTAAAAGTAGAACATTTGATAACAAATCCAAGTTACATTAGTTATAAAGACAGAAACGTATGTGAATACAATGTAATAGCAATAATAGAATGTTAAAATCATCAGAAATAGTACATCTTAAAGATTAAACAGTGAATTAGTTGCTTTCGTCAATGAGTGTCGGGTTCTCGAGGCAGAACCGGAATTCGTGAGCCCTTGGACCACTGCCGAGGAGCAGCAGAGGCAGGCAAGACCACCCTGGAACCGGAGACAAGGAAGAGCAGGACTGGAACTCCAGACTGGAGTAGCAACTGAGGCGGGCAAACTGGAACAGGCAGAACAGGAACGGCTTCACCTGTGCTTGACCACCATTCCTCAGGAGTTGAGCCCCTGAGTGCAGGTGGCCGGCAGGACTTGCAGGGCAGAGCAGGAACTGAAGGCCCAGAGGCTAGGATACACGAGCGAGACTTGGCTAGGCACTAGACTAGGACTGAAGGCTGCCACGCTGCCATTAGGCAAGACACAAGACAGACTAAGCGGACAGGGGAAACAAAGGCTAGGCGGAAGCAGGGGCTCAGATAAACATACAAGCTTGGCAGAAGCAGAAGTTAGGAGGTACATACAAGCTTGACAGAAGCAAGGGTCAGGACATACATACAAGCTTGGCAGAAGCGGGGTTCAGGATATACATGCAAGCTTGGCAGGAACAGGATTCAGGATATACATGCAAGCTTGGCAGCAACAGGGTTCAGGATATACAGGCAAGCTTGGCAGAAGCAGGGTTCAGGATAAACACACAAGCTAGGCAGAAACGGTACAGGATATACACATAAGCTGGGCAGAAGCAGGATTCAGGATAAACACACAAGCTGGGCAAAGCAGGGCTCAGGATATGCACACAAGCTGGCAGAAGCAGGGAACACACTGACACCAAAGAGAGGCTTGAAACACATAGGAAGTGAGCATACAGGAAGGACAGATAGGAACCATCTTGGAAGCTGGAACAGAACAGGCCGAAGCCATCTTAGATGCTGGCCAGGCAGGAGCCCTCTTGGAAGTTGGCCAGGCAGGAGCCATCCCGGAAGCTGCACTTTGGGGGATCAGGTGAGCAAAAGAGGAGTCGCGACCACGGACGTGACAATGAGAGATGATTGGTATCTCAAATTGGCATCTGCATGCATATGTGTTAGGCGTTATTCTAGAAAATTGGACCAGATTCAGTAAACTGTGCTCAAATTTAGGTGCCGGGAAAAATGCACTGGAAGCACTATTTTATAAAGGGTGCTCCAGGCTGAGCTCCCTTTATAGAATAGTGCTTAAGATGGATTCTTCACCCCGTTATGGGTGCGGGAACTTATGCCAGCTGAAATGTGGTGTAAATCCTGGCCTACAAGTTGGATGCATAACCCCTGTATTCTTTAACACTGCCCCTAAATATTTGGAATGCCCCTGACCTGCCCATGTCCCTTCTGGCTTGCACATGAGACACTTTGGGCTTTCAGCATTATAGCACATAGGCAGATGCGCATGTAAACCCCAAAAAAGTGTCAATTGAGTGCCAAGTAACTCCAATTAATATCAATAATTGTTTGTTAGCTCTATCAGAGCATAAGTTTAGTGGTGTTTTGTACTGTTTTACCTTTTTCTATTGTTATACATGTGACTTGGAGAATTAAATCAGGGATATGATATAGACGTAATCTACCTAGATTTCAGCAAGGCTTTTGACACGGTTCCCCACAGGAGGCTGTTGAACAAACTGGATGGGCTGAAGATAGGACCTGAAGTGGTGAACTGGATTAGGAACTGGTTGATGGACAGACGCCAGAGGGTGGTAGTAAATGGAATTCGCTCGGAGGAGGGAAAGGTGAGTAGTGGAGTGCCTCAGGGAAATGTTCAAGAAAGACTTCATACAAATTAAAATGTCCCTGACGTGCACTTCCCTTAATAGCCGTCTTTCTCTCAGAAAGTGCACTTCTCTTAATGGCCGGCTTTCTCCCCAAACAGGGAAATCAAAACAGCTTTTGCTCACAGTTTTTTTAGTAGTAACAGAGGGATTTGAACTAGCCACCTCTGCATTACTAGAGCCATGATGTAACCACTTGGCCACAGCTCCACTTACTTGGCTAATCCCTACCTGTTGATTATACCCCTTCAGGTCTCTCTCAGCCAATCACAGTGTGTTAAGCTGTCTGTGAGTGGCTGAGAGAGACCTGGAGGGGTATAATCAAAAGGGAGGGACACCCAAGTAAGTGGAGCTGTGGCCAAGTGGTTACATCACTGGTCTTATAATGCAGAGGTGGCTGGTTCAAATCCCACTGTTACTACAAAAAAAGCAGTGTGCAAAAACTGTTTTGATTTCCCTGTTTGGGGAGAAAGCTGGCCATTAAGAGAAGTGCACTTTCGGAGAGAAAGATGGCTATTAAGGGAAGTGCACGTCAGGGATGGCCATCAAGGGAAAATGCAGGGCAGGGACTTTTTTCATTTGTATGAAGTCTTTCTTGAACATTTCTCAAAACAGTATCACAAAATACAGCACTCCTGAACAAGTAAGTCATAACATAACTGATCAGCAAGATCTAAACATCCAGAAGTACCAGTGCACTACGAATGCTTGCCCCTCCCACGGCCAAATGCCTTGAATTTGGCCGGGTTTGAGATGTCCGGTTCCAGTTTCCATTATCGCTGAAAAACAAAGTCGGCCATCTCAAACCCGGTGATCTGTGGCATTTGGCTGGCCCCAACCGTATTATCGAAACAAAAGTTGGCCGGCCATCTTTTTCGATAATACGGTTCCGGCCAGCTGTTGTGGCGCCGCCAAAATAGATCGCTGGCGATCGATTTCGCCGGCGCCGTTTGATTATGCCCCTCAATGAGACATAGCGGACTCTACTGTGTTGCCCCGATGCTCTGGAATACACTATCACCTCCGCTTTGCACGGATCCATCATAGAGGAAGTTTAGGAGTGCTCTTAAAACCCATCTATTCACTTAGGCCTTCAAGGGGTTCTTGGAAGCACGAGAGTCTTTGTTTTTTCCATCTATTTCTACTGCATCACTCTATCCTGAGCATGCTCCAGATCTGACCTTATCTGATCTGTATTACTTGATCTTTCTTGTGAAGTTATTGTTGTTTCTTTCCAATGTTGCTTTAGCCTGTGAACGCTCTGATTTGCTTGGTGTGAAAGACAGTATAGCAAATGTCGAATATAGTAACATATTGTAACATAGTAGATGACGGCAGAAAAAGACCTGCACAGTCCATCCAGTCTGCCCAACAAGACAAACATATGTGTATACCTTACCTTGATTTGTACCTGCCTTATTCAGGGCACAGACCGTACAAGTCTGCCCAGCAGTACTTCCCGCCTCCCAGCCACCAGTCCCGCCTCCCATCACCGGCTCTGGCACAGACCGTATGTCTGCCCTCCACTATCCTCGCCTCCCAACCACCAACCCCTCTTCCCCCCACCTGCTCCGCCACCCAATTTCGGCTAAGCTTCTGAGGATCCATTCCTTCTGCACAGGATTCCTTTATGCATATCCCATGCATGTTTGAATTCCGTTACCGTTTTCATCTCTACCACCTCCCGCGGGGAGGGCATTCCAAGCATCCACCACCCTCTCTGTGAAAAATACTTCCAGACATCTTTCCTGAGGTTGCCCCCCTTCAACCTCATTTCATGTCCTCTCAATCTACCGCCTTCCCATCTCCGGAAAAGATTTGTTTGCGGATTAATACCCTTCAAATATTTGAACGTCTGTATCATATCACCCCTGTTCCTCCTTTCCTCCAGGGTATACATGTTCAGGTCAGCAAGTCTCTCTTCATATGTCTTGGAACGCAAATCCCGTACCATTCTCGTAGCTTTTCTTTGCACCGCTTCCATTTTTTTAACATCCTTCGCAAGGTATGGCCTCCAAAACTGAACACAATACTCCAGGTGGGGCCTCATCAATGACTTGTACAGGGGCATCAACACTTTCTTTCTTCTGCTGATCACACCTCTCTCTATACAGCCTAGCAACCTTCTCGCTACGGCCACCGCCTTGCCACACTGTTTCGTCGCCTTCAGATCCTCGGATACTATCACACCAAGATCCCTCTCCCCCTCAGTACCTATCAGACTCTCACCGCCTAACACATAAGTCTCTCTTGGGTTTCTACTCCCTAAGTGCATCACTTTGCATTTCTTTGCATTGAATTTTAATTGCCAAACCTTAGACCATTCTTCTAGCTTCCTCAGATCCTTTTTCATGCTTTCCACTCCCTCCAGGGTGTCCACTCTGTTGCAAATCTTAGTATCATCCGCAAATAGGCAAACTTTACCTTCTAACCCTACGGCAATGTCACTCACAAATATATTGAACAGAATCGGCCCCAGCACCGATCCCTGAGGCACTCCACTACTCACCTTTCCCTCCTCCGAGCGAACTCCATTTACCACTACCCTCTGTCGTCTGTCCGTCAACCAGTTCCTAATCCAGTTCACCACTTCGGGACCTATCTTCAGCCCATTGAGTTTATTTAAGAGCCTCCTGTGGGGAACCGTGTCAAAAGCTTTGCTAAAATCTAAGTAGATTATGTCTATAGCATGTCGATGATTCAATTCTCCAGTTACCCAATCAAAGGATTCAATGAGATTCGTTTGGCACGATTTCCCTCTGGTAAAACCATGTTGTCTTGGATCTTGCAACTTATTGGCTTCCAGGAAATTCACTATCCTTTCCTTCAGCATTGCTTCCATTACTTTTCCAATAACCGAAGTGAGGCTTACCGGCCTGTAGTTTCCAGCTTCTTCCCTATCACCACTTTTGTGAAGAGGGACCACATCCGCCGTTCTCCAATCCCTCGGAAACTCTCCCATCTCCAAGGATTTATTAAACAAATCTTTAAGAGGACCCGCCAGAACCTCTCTGAGCTCCCTCAATATTCTGGGGTGGATCCCATCCGGTCCCATGGCTTTGTTCACCTTTAGCTTTCCAAGTTGTTGATACACACTCTCTTCCATGAACGGTGCTCTATCCACTCCATTCTCAGGTGTACTTTTGCCAGTCCCTCGTGGTCCTTCTCCAGGATTTTCTTCAGTGAAAACAGAACAAAATATCTATTTAGCAAATTGGCTTTTTCTTCATCATTCTCTACATAGCGTTTTGCTGTATCTTTTAGTCTCACAATTCCCTTTTTAGTCATTCTCCTTTCACTAATATACCTGAAGAAATTTTTGTCTCCCCTCCTTACATTTCTAGCCATTTGTTCTTCCGCTTGCGCCTTCGCCAGACGTACCTCTCTCTTGGCTTCTTTCAGTTTCATCCGGTATTCCTCCCCGTGTTCCTCTTCTTGAGATTTTCTATATTTCTGGAACGCTAACTCTTTAGCCTTTATTTTCTCAGCCACTTGCTTGGAGAACCATATCGGTTTCCTTTTTCTCTTGCTTTTATTTACTCTCCTTACATAAAGGTCTGTGGCCCTATTTATTACTTCTTTTAGCCTGGACCACTGTCCTTCCACTTCTTCTACGTCCTCCCAGCCCATCAGCTCCTTCCTCAGGTATTCCCCCATTTTACTAAAGTCAGCATGCTTGAAATCCAGGACTTTGAGTTTAGAGTGGCCACCCTCCACTTCAGCCGTCATATCAAACCAAACGTTTGATGGTCACTGCTTTTCAGGTGTGCACCCACTCGGACATTTGACACACTATCCCCAATTGTGAGCACCAGATCCAGCGTCGCTCCCTCCCTCGTGGGTTCCGTTACAATTTGTCTGAGCAGAGCACTTTGGAAAGCATCCACGATCTCTCTACTTCTTTCCGATTTTGCAGACGGAACCTTCCAATCTACATCCGGCAGATTGAAATCTCCCATCAACAGAACCTTTTTTTTCTTTCCTAATTTTTGAATATCTGTGATCAGATCTTTATCTAGTTCCTCTAATTGTGTCGGGGGTCTGTAGACAACACCCACGTGGACAGAGGTTCTATCCTCTCTTTTTAAGGTGAACCATATCGCTTCTTCTTTTCCCCAGGTCCCTGTCATTCTTTACATACAGAGCTACTCCTACACCTTTTCGACCCTCTCTATCCTTCCTAAATAGATTATAGCCTGGTATGTTTGCATCCCATTCACGGGGACCATTGAGCCACGTCTCCGTGATTGCAACAACATCTAAGTCTGCCTTCAACATCAGGGCTTGAAGGTCATGAACTTTATTGCTTAGACTATGAGCATTTGTGGCCATCGCTTTCCATCTATATTTCCTGGTATGTGTTTCAACATTTGTGATTTGGGGGTGTCTTTTCACTTTGGGTACTTTCGTATCTTTTTGTTCCAACTTTATTGCTGTATAGATGAATTTAGGACAGCCTGTTTGCTGGCCTAAGTTTATCTATGTAGCTATACTAGTAGAGGGTAGTTTGATGACAGTTTGCTTAGAATGAGAGGGCAAAAAGATGTTTATTTGTGGCCTATTGTATAAAGATGCATCGATCCCTATGTGAATTTTCTAAAATACCAGCTCAAATCCTGAAATGCACACCTAAAATAAAGCTATGGACATTTATACCTGCTTGGAAGCAGGTATAAATGTAGATGCATAAAGTAAATATGTAAATCATGACTCTGGAGGAGTAGCCTAGTGGTTAGTGCAGTGGACTTTGATCCTAGGGAACTGCGTTCAATTCCCACTACAGCTCCTTGTGACTCTGGGCAAGTCACTTAACCCTCCATTGCCCCAGGTACAAATAAGTACCTGTATATAATAAGTAAACTGCTTTGAAAGTAGTTGCAAAAACCACAAAAAGGTGATATATCAAGCCCCATTCCCCTTCACCCAAACTTTGCCCCAGAACATGCCTACACTAAAGTCACATGGAAGTATGTGTGTTCTTTTCATCATGCTCACTTGTATGCATGGGTATTCAATGAGGCATGTTATGCTTGTATACGTCACCTGCCCTTATTTGGCAGTCTGACCTCCTAGTGGAAATCATGAGTGCCACTGGGGGATCAAAAATGCCATTTTGAACTGAGCATTTTATTTATTATTTTATTTTATTGCATTTGTATCCCACATTTTCCCACCTATTTGTGGGCTCAATGTGGCTTACAATACATTGTATTAATGGAAGTACAATTTGTTACAACTCGATTGTGGTTACATTATTATGCATTGAGTTTAAAACAGAGTCTACGTATCGTTAAGAGAATAGTACAATGGAACAAAACAATGGAACAAAGGAAGAACAACGGATACTGATAGGACTATAGAACAATAGCGCGAAAAACTTTCGGGTATAGCATTTTACCTGTAGATTAAGGTTTAAGTATGTTAAAATGAGAGTACAGATGAGAATGTGTTGATGTATTACTAACAGTGTGCGTAGACTTCATGTGTTTTGATCCTTTCGATAGATATTTTCGAAGAGATGAGTCTTCAATAGTTTGCGGAAGTCGGTCAGCTCGTTGGTCGTCTTCAGGTTACGTGGAAGATTGTTCCAAAATTGTGTGCTCATATAAGAAAAGGTTGATGCGTGCATCACTTTGTATTTTATGCCTTTGCAATTAGGGAAGTGGAGGTTCAGGAAAGTTCGGGATGATCTTTCAGCGTTTCTAGGTGGTAGGTCTATTAAGTCAGAGATGTAGGCTGAGGCTTCACCATGAATGATTTTGTGGACTAGTGTGCATACTTTAAAAGTGATGCGTTCCTTGAGTGGGAGCCAGTGTAGCTTCTCTCGTTAGGGGGCAGGAGTGCATTCTCTCCAATGGGGCAGGAGTGACTGGGAATCATTTCTGTCCCTCTCCCTCCATTACACATCAGTTAGCATCTCTGTAAAGGTGGTGGTGGTGGTGGTGGTGGGGCTCTGGGTAATGATGGGTATTGCCAAAGTCTGGGGGCAAGGGGAGGGTATGAGGTGAGTGTAGCCAATGTTCAGAGTCTGGGGAGGAGAGGTCCAGAGGGATTCAGAGGAGGATGGTAGGGGGTATACTTGTTGTGGGTTCAGATCTTGGGGTGGGGTGCAGTCAGCTTTTGCATCTCCCATTGTAAAATGGGAAAGACCCATATATATTTTTAGGCAAGGCCAACCCATGCTCCATGACTTCAGGAGGTTAGCTGCTTTCTAAAATGACTATTTGCATTTGTATATAAGCTAGATGTGTAAATGTTGCCATTTACCTGACTAGATGCTTCTAAAATAACCTTCTTGGTGTACTATTGTGGAGTATATGTAGATTATAAAAATAAGAAACAAATGAGTTTGGTTCAGTGAATTTGTTCTAGCTCAACAGAGATTTCTTAATGGAGACATAGGTGCCAATTCTCTAAGTCCTTAAGCACCAATATTGAACAAATGCCTTCATGTTGTGAAAGGGAGGGGGGTAACTTGGGATGGGTTTAGCACTCCCAATCATTCTCAAAAGTTGGCTTCTATGAATGGAGACGCTTGATGCTCACTAATATGCACCATTTTTGTTTTCATTTTCACTTGTGTCTATTTTTGTTAGTTGGAGGTATGCGAGATATTATAGACAGATTAAAATCACTGTAGTAGAAAGTTGACTATCCATCATGCTGACATGGACATCTTTTCTGCAGTATGTGGAAAAATGCTGGAGGCAAGTTATCCCCAGATATTTGTTATTTTCCTGACCCTCAGGAACTTTCAGAACTGAGGCCAGACTAAATAAGTCTGCATTCTGAAGAACTTTTTATGCAAGCATTTAATTCACTGATTAGCATTTTTGGGATCAAGACAAATTACCAGATGTTTACCAGAACTGCTGTCTAAACCTACTGAAAGCATTTTGAAACATCATCCAACTTAATATTGAAAAGGATTTAAGTGGTTAACTTTGGAGCTATCCACATCAGTTTCTTTTTCAAAATTAGGGGCCTGTCAGTACCTAACCTGGTCATAGTCTGACTGTTACAAGCTGGCTAATGATGGGTTGGGAGGTAGAAGATTTTATGTATGTATTTTGTTTCTGTTTTATTTTTGTTTATATTTTAATTGTGTATGTTGACCTGTTAACCCCCTAGAATTGTAGGATACACAGATATAAATTTTTACAATCAATAAATAAAATAAACATACTCATTTAGGAGGAGGAGAGGTAGTAGAAATCTGGAGGGTCGGGCTAAAAGTTATGTAGATATAACAGTTCGTGTTATCCAGACAACCTTATCTGTTTAAGTTTAGGACTGCATATTCCATGGTTTTCATTAATTTTTTTAGCTGGGGCTACTTTGGATTCTAATGAGCTGAAGGAGAGCTACCCCATATCTTCCTAAGCAGGGCCACGATATTGCTGATCAATGTGTGTCAAAATGACATCCATCCCCCACCAGCCCACCTTTAAACTTCATTGGGGCTATCCTCAAAGTTAAGAGCATTTCCAAATGCATTCTCTTTTATCTATTGAGAAATGCCTTGTCCTTCAAGCATGTGGTTCTTCCCTCCCATTGTAATAGAAGTGAATTTTAAAGATTGTTTTTCAACTCTGCCTTGACCGGCATTGCACTTGGGGTCTGTATTTTTTAATACTGTTTGAGTGAAAGATAAGACACAGCTCTAATTAATTTGGTATGTGAAGGGAGAGGTGAAGCTTGTTTCGAGTTCAGACTGGCCACCTGGATTGAGAAACATGTGACCACATTCCCACAGTATAGCTTGTTTAGCAAAACAGAGAAATTCTCAAGCATTCTGTAATTTTCCTTAGCTCTGAACATGAGTTCTAAGCCTAATAAAAAAGGAGGGGGGGGGGGGGGCTCTTACAGTGAAGCCAGAAGCTCATCTACAGATGGATGCATTGCATAGAACCAAACTCCTGGTCATGAGACCCCGGCTTCACTGAAAAAGGGGCTTCTCCCAGCTGATAAGAGACTGGATGATGTAATGATCAGTGATGGATGGATGTATATTATAGTGTATTATTGCTTTTCCTGGTCTAGAAACTCCTAGCATTGCTTGAATGTAGGGACCAGTGATGTAATGATTGTTTATAGGTATTGTTTCTTTTCAGTTATATGGCTTAATCATTATATATATCTTAATCATTTTTTATATTAGACAATAATGAACCTCTAATAAAAGTCTCATTCACCTAATAGAAATCCAAAAGAATCCACAGTAATTACTGAGTAGTCTGTGTCAGTGAGGCAGGCTGTAAAAGCATGTCAGAACACCCATCCACTTTACTCTTTCAGTCCTGAGCCTAGGTAGAAAAAAAGAGTAGTAGAGAAAAACCAGATACACAATGGGTGCCATCCCAGAATTATTTGGGGGTTGCCATTGGCCCCTGGGCCTTGCATTGAATAACACTGGCATATTCAGTAGTCCAATAACAGCCCCATTATATATAGACCTCCAGCATCATTGTATGGGAAATAATGCCATTTATTAATGTAAACAAATGAGAATTCATTATATAAATATTGGGGCCTTTGGTTTATTTTTTCATTTTATATATATGAGAAAAATGCTTACTAAATAGGACCCCCTGGATAAAGATCATTCTAGTTAAAGCATCTATAGTTAGGTGCCAAAATGTGGAATTATGCTAGTATTCTATAACAGTAACTATGCATAATATTTTCATTATAGAATTAGCCATTAGGGGTGAATTCTATATATAATGGCGCTGAAAAAAGTGCTATTCTATAAACTGCACTTAGGGCCTTGTTCACTAAGCCGCGCTGCAGGTGCGCTAACTTTTTAGCGTGCGCTAAAAATTAGCATGCGCTAACATTAGAGAAACCTGTAGGAATATACGGGTGTCTCTAGCAATAGCACTTACAAAACGTTAGCGCACCTACAGGGCCCTTAAAGTTAAACGCGGTTTATAGAATAGTGTTTATGCCCAGGAATCGAGCCTAGCTTTAGGCACAGCCATTTCCACCAAATGAAATATATGGTACAAATGTACTCTCCTACTTTAGTGCCTGTGTTTACAAAGGCGCGCTATAGTCATGTTAGCATTTTTAACGCACATTAAACGCTAACGCAGTCAAATGCTAATGTGCCTATTGGAATGTATTGGCGCATTAGCGTTTAATGAGCCTTAAGTTTAAAGGTGCATTAAAAACGCTAACGCGCCTTAGTAAACATACCGCTAGGCGCGTATCCCCCCTCATTCTATAACAGTGCCTGTAAATATTAGGAACACCCGCATTCTGCCCATGACCCTCCCATTTCTGTGCCCCCTTTTTGAACTCACATGTAATCCTGTGCTTAAATTTACATAAGTATATCCCAATTAAATCTAATTAGTACCAATAATTGCTTGTAAAAAAAAGCCAATTTTTGGTGCTAATTACCTCATTCAATTAAATTGCATGCACAAACTGTCACATGCCAAAATTTGCAAGCACAACTTTTAGTAACTTTTAAAGAATTAGAGGGTTAGCTCCTAAAGTTTTGCCTCCTAAGTTGTAGCATCCTCTACTGAATTGAGCACATAAATATTTGTACAAGTGCTGTATCTTATATGTGGAAGCTGTCAAGGGATGCTGCTCTTTCTTTGCAGGAATAGTTTTGTAAAAACACTACCCCCACTGTAAGAGCCAGCAAAGTCTAATGTAAAATACTCTAAATAAATAACAACGGGGAATGGGAACAAAACATCGAGAGAATAAATCACTGGGTGTCCCCCAATAGTATAGATAAGCCAGCAGCTGTACACACTATATAGTTTATAGAAGGGAAAATGGCCTCAAAGAGCTCATGGATATCACTTATCTCTAGAGCTAAACCGGATCAAATAGATCCTCTCTTCATCATAGGCACGTAAAAAACCTTCAAAAATAGAGTCCAGACCACAAACCTTTGCGTGTGGTTACTCATCAATTATTAATGCAAAATACATAAATTCAATTCAAAACTGTAGTTTAGGCTGCGAGCTAAATGGTACATCGAATGTGCTGCAGTAACAAAAAAGCACTTATCTGTGTGGCTTCTGCCAACAGGCTAGTCTTATGCCTGTATGCGCTGCATATATCCTTGTGCAATGAGTGCACTGTCTACTGCTGCGGCAGTTGAACTAATCATGCCCCAAGCCGACGGTGGCCAGCGTTTCGTTTTTGCTGCATCAGGGTCTTGGAAGCTGAAGTACTGCACAAATCAGCCAGAATGCAGCCACGGACAAGTGCTGTACACCATCAATTTGTTACTGCAGCACATTCGATGTACCATTTAGCTCGCAGCCTAAACTACAGTTTTGGATTGAATTTATGTATTTTGCATTAATAATTGATGAGTAACCACATGCAAAGGTTTGTGGTCTGGACTCTATTTTTGAAGGTTTTTTACGTGCCTATGATGAAGAGAGGATCTATTTGATCCGGTTTAGCTCTAGAGATAAGTGATATCCATGAACTCTTTGAGGCTGTTTTTCCTTCTATGAACTATATAGTGTGTACAGCTGCTGGCTTATGTAAAATACTGCCAAAATGTGAATGCCATAAACTGGACATCCCATTTCCCACATTTGAGTCCATATTCAAAATGGGTCTTCCAGTGTGTTAAAACAGCATTGTATAGGCTAAAGTAGTAGGGAATCCGTGATAAAAAATAACAGTAATGGAAATTTCAAGTTAACTCTCCCAACAATGATTTTCTCCCATGTTTCTTTATTGTACTTAAAGAACAACAAATATAAATGGATCCATGTTATCAGTTACAGCTAAGTCAAAATATGTAGGTTCTAGAAAGCCAGGATTGAGAGACACTGCTCTTTGAAGACATAAAATGATATCCAAAATAAAATAAACACATTAATGGCTAGAGATCCTGTCAGATTTGTGGAATGGAACTGACTTAAGTAGGAAAAAAATTGTCTGCAATCCTTCTTACACCATTGTTGACACTTCCCTTTCACATCCTTCTCTTTTTGAAAACAATATTCTGCAGCATGGAACAGTTGTCCTTCTCTTTCAACGACACCATGTCCAATTATACTGCTAATCAGCAGAACAGAAGCGTCACGGTACATTAAAAACTCTGTAGTGAACATATCCATTCCTTAATTATTCATGACCCAAAGCTGTGTTGGCCACTTTTAACAATACCATACTGTTGTGTCCAAAGAAGGTGAAATCCTGTGACAAGGACCCCCCTGAAAGCTCTTTATTTCTGTAGGGGGAACCACCGATCGAAGTAGCCCAGGCTAAAAAATTAATGCTATTTTTCAGACTATCAGTATCAGAGAGTAAGTAAAGATCTTGAAATGAACTTTGATAAGCTGAGAGGATAAGACATTTCTAGGAGATGGGAGAGACTAATTCAAAACCAGATAGTTCCTTCAAAATGTTAGCTTGCATATTCCTTACCATGATTGTTTCTTCTTTGTAATTAGACTCATGGTTTTCTCTTCTTTTCAACCTGTTAGGTGTATTTCCTTTGTTGTCAGCATGAAGCAAAAATGCTGAGGTTTTTTTTTTTCACATAATAATAGCCGTACTGGGTCAGACCAATGGTCCATCTAGCCCAGTATCCTGTTTCAAACAAAGGCCAATTCAGGTCACAAGTACCTGGCAAAAACCCCAAATAGTAGCAAAATTCCATGTGACCAATCACAGGGCAAGCAGTGACTTCTCCCATGTTTATCTCAATAACAAACTATGAACTTTTCTTCCAGAAACTTGTCCAAACCGGTTTTTAAACCCAGCTATGTTTATCCTGTTTCTGAAACTCCTTCTCCTAGCCTGTATTAAACTGATTTTGAACCGCTTTGATAGACATTGCAAGTTGGTATAATAAAGTATATATGTAAATGTACATATTTCTACTCCCCCCACCCCACTATTCAGCGACATTTGACCAGCCAAGATTAGCAACTGGCTGATTAAATACTGGAAAACCAGCTATCCACTGATATGCAGTGGTACTTGGCCAGTCATGGTTAGCAGCTAGTGGATAGCTGGTTATATCGGGCAATATATCTGGCTATCTGCTGATATTTAAAATGTGACCGGCCAAGTTTTGCGGCCATGTTTGTCTGTGTGCAACCCTAGAATATCTTTGGCCAGTCTGAATTTAACCGTCCACGGCTGAATATCAGCTTGGCCAGTTAAATTCTGACCGGCCAAAGATAAAATGGATATTCAATGCCGGTCACCGGAATCGGCCTGACATTGAATATCATGTCTCAGCGCAGACCGCAGGAGTTAGTATAACTTCCACGGTCTGAAAATCAGCCTCTCTGTGTATCGGTCTGATGTCTGAATATGGTTTGTACAGTAATTAGGGAAGCACAGTCATTTCATGACATTTTCTAATACAGTGGGGGAAATAAGTATTTGATCCCTTGCTGATTTTGTAAGTTTGCCCACTGACAAAGACATGAGCAGCCCATAATTGAAGGGTAGGTTATTGGTAACAGTGAGAGATAGCACATCACAAATTAAATCCGGAAAATCACATTATGGAAAGTATATGAATTTATTTGCATTCTGCAGAGGGAAATAAGTATTTGATCCCTCTGGCAAACAAGACCTAATACTTGGTGGCAAAACCCTTGTTGGCAAGCACAGCGGTCAGACGTCTTCTGTAGTTGATGATGAGGTTTGCACACATGTCAGGAGGAATTTTGGTCCACTCCTCTTTGCAGATCATCTCTAAATCATTAAGAGTTCTGGGCTGTCGCTTGGCAACTCGCAGCTTCAGCTCCCTCCATAAGTTTTCAATGGGATTAAGGTCTGGTGACTGGCTAGGCCACTCCATGACCCTAATGTGCTTCTTCCTGAGCCACTCCTTTGTTGCCTTGGCTGTATGTTTTGGGTCATTGTCGTGCTGGAAGACCCAGCCACGACCCATTTTTAAGGCCCTGGCGGAGGGAAGGAGGTTGTCACTCAGAATTGTACGGTACATGGCCCCATCCATTCTCCCATTGATGCGGTGAAGTAGTCCTGTGCCCTTAGCAGAGAAACACCCCCAAAACATAACATTTCCACCTCCATGCTTGACAGTGGGGACGGTGTTCTTTGGGTCATAGGCAGCATTTCTCTTCCTCCAAACACGGCGAGTTGAGTTCATGCCAAAGAGCTCAATTTTTGTCTCATCTGACCACAGCACCTTCTCCCAATCACTCTCGGCATCATCCAGGTGTTCACTGGCAAACTTCAGACGGGCCGTCACATGTGCCTTCCAGAGCAGGGGGACCTTGCGGGCACTGCAGGATTGCAATCCGTTATGTCGTAATGTGTTACCAATGGTTTTCGTGGTGACAGTGGTCCCAGCTGCCTTGAGATCATTGACAAGTTCCCCCCTTGTAGTTGTAGGCTGATTTCTAACCTTCCTCATGATCAAGGATACCCCACGAGGTGAGATTTTGCGTGGAGCCCCAGATCTTTGTCGATTGACAGTCATTTTGTACTTCTTCCATTTTCTTACTATGGCACCAACAGTTGTCTCCTTCTCGCCCAGCGTCTTACTGATGGTTTTGTAGCCCATTCCAGCCTTGTGCAGGTGTATGATCTTGTCCCTGACATCCTTAGACAGCTCCTTGCTCTTGGCCATTTTGTAGAGGTTAGAGTCTGACTGATTCACTGAGTCTGTGGACAGGTGTCTTTCATACAGGTGACCATTGCCGACAGCTGTCTGTCATGCAGGTAACGAGTTGATTTGGAGCATCTACCTGGTCTGTAGGGGCCAGATCTCTTACTGGTTGGTGGGGGATCAAATACTTATTTCCCTCTGCAGAATGCAAATAAATTCATATACTTTCCACAATGTGATTTTCCGGATTTAATTTGTGATGTGCTATCTCTCACTGTTACCAATAACCTACCCTTCAATTATGGGCTGCTCATGTCTTTGTCAGTGGGCAAACTTACAAAATCAGCAAGGGATCAAATACTTATTTCCCCCACTGTAGATTTTTTAAAATCACATTTCATCTGTCGTTAATAGTACATGCTAATTTTCAATAATGCACAATATTTAAAAATAGTGTGCACTCTTTGCAAACAGTGCACACTGCTAATGACATTGCCTGTGAAACAAAATTAAAAAAAAAAAAAAAAAAAAAAAGAAAAATACTGAAAATGACATGGGAAATGAAATAAAACTTTCCATGGGACTTTTTATGCATAAAAGAAGAGCAGGACTTGGGGGTGATGGTACCTGATGATTTTAAGGTGGCCAAACAGGTGGAAAAAGCAGCAGCAAAATCCGGAAGGATCCTTGGGTGCTTAGGGAGAGGAATGACCAGAGGAAAAAAAGAAGCGATAGTGCCTTTGGGCCAAATATTCAGCGCTATTTAACTGGCTTATAGAATGACGCTTTTTTAACACCAGTTTTTTTAGGAGCCTTATATAGAATCTAGCCCCATATGTACCTATGTTCATTTATAAAACTGCCTGCCAAAAACTTCTACTCGAAATTACTCCTGCTCTGAAATACACTTTGCACCTAAGTTGGCACAGATTTGGTGTATTTTATACCTTATCTGCATGTCTTGAACTGCACCCTAACTCTGCCCCTGGGAATGCCTACATGTAAAAATGCACACTATCCTCCAAATTATTTATATGGTACTTTAAGTTGTGCATGCTAATTTGACTGCATGGCCAAATTGCTTAAGCCTAATTGACTAATTCTAATGCGCACAACTTTGTAGGCGTGGAGGGGCATTTTTGAAAGGGATGTCCATGTTTTGATAAGGATGTCCTCGCAAAACATCCTGATCTAGGGGTGGGAAAACCTGTATTTTCAAAACAAGATGGACGTCCATCTTTCGTTTCGAAAATACCGTCAGGGGCGTTCAAATCCTTAAATTTAGTCGTCCCTAGACTTGGTCGTTTCTGATTTTCGGCGATAATCGAAATCAAGGACATCCATCTCAGAAACGACTAAATGCAAGCCATTTGGTCGTGGGAGGAGCCAGCATTTGTAGTGCACTGGTCCCCCTGACATGCCAGGACACCAACCGGGCACCCTAGGGGGCACTGCAGTGGACTTAATAAATTGCTTCCAGGTACATAGCTCCTTTACCTTGTGTGCTGAACCCCCCAACCCCCCCCCCCCCCGCAAAACCCACTACCCACAACTGTCTACCATAGCCCTTACGGGTGAAGGGTGGCATCTAGATGTGGATACAGTGGGTTTGTGGTGGGTTTTGGAGGGCTCACTGTTTCCTCCACAAACGTAACAGGTGGGGGGGATGGGCCTGGGTCCGCCTGTCTGAAGTGCACTGCACCCACTAAAACTGCTCGTTCAAGTGTTCGTCAGGGACGTCCTTGTTTCTTTTGATTATGGGTCGAGGACGTCCAAGTGTTAGGCACACCCATGTCCCGCCTTCGCCACACCTCTGATATGCCCCCTTGAACTTTGGCCGTCCCTGCGACGGAAAGCAGTTGGGGACATCCAAAATTGGCTTTTGATTATACCGATTTGGACGACCCTGTGAGAAGGACGTCCATCTTCCGATTTATGTCGAAAGATGGGCGTCCTTCTCTTTCGAAAATGAGCCAGATAGTCTATATTGCGGTATGCAAAAATTCTAATGTGCACAGTTGAAAAAGGGGGCATTGCCATGGGTATGGAATTGACAGGTTGTGTGTATTTCAAAAAACTATGTGCACTAATATAGAATACACCCGATCTGCGCCTAACTTAGCTGCAGGTATTTAGGACTGGTTTTAGGTGACCTAAATGGGTGCGCCTAATCATGCTAACCATGTGGTTTTTTGGTGCCAATTTTTAAGGCATCATATATAGAATTCCTTTCTATGCATCCTGGACCTGTCAAACAAGCGTGGGAGGATTGCTCAGGCACAATCCTCCCACACTTTTACCCTATGATCAAAGATAATAGCATGCTTTAATTTGTATGTTATTATCTCTGATCATAGGGATGGTAAAGCCCTGTGCTGTTTGGAACAGTGCGGGGCTTTTGATCATCTGCACCTTTAGAGTCTACAAACTTTTAACTGCTCAGGGTCAAAGAAAATATACTCCACAGAGTTTAATTTAACTATGCATGTATATGGATAATTCAACCAGAAGAGAGCACCAACTGCACAGCATGTAGTCTCGGAGCCAGAAAAAGTTGGCAATGCTTCTGAGCTGCTCTGGCACTATCCAATAAATAGTGAGTCTCGATGGTGAAAGAAGAGCCTTAAGAGCCAATCCTGGTCCAGGTCTAGTAAAAAGGAGTCAATGAGAGTAGCAGTCTTTACTTCAGTCCCTTCACCTTCAATCACTAGTCAAATTCTGCAAATCATAGCAAACATCTAGATCTACTGCACTTTCTAATGGTTGTTCTGTCTCTTTCTTTACAAAAGATGGTACAATATAAATTCTAGAGACTGGAGGATAAGAAGTTTATGGAACCTTTAAAATTTTTCCCAAATATCTTCTAAATGTAATTAGAGGTGCTTCAGCAGGAATCTTTGGAAAGTTAATGAACCGTAAGGTTTTACACCTTATAATATTATCTAAATTTTCAAGTTTATGATGTAAAGCATTGGAATCCTTTATTCAAGTGGAATACCTTCCATTAGTCTTAGTTTCCAAAGCAGTGGTGTAGCTACATGGGGGCCTGGGCCCCCCCCCCAAATTTAATCTGGACCCCTGGATTTGCTGGCAGGGTCCCCAACCCCCACCAGCTGAAGCCTTCTCCAGTGCTGGCCACTTCCCTGCCCTGCTCTCTCTTCCTCCTCACATCCTGCAAGCTCCTTTCAGTGAAATTGAGTTTCACTTAAAGGAGCATGCAGGATGTGAGGAGGAAGAGAGAGCAGGGCAGAGAATGCAGCAGCATCGGAGACCGGCGCTGGAGAAGGCTTCAGCTGGCAGGTGTTGGGGACCCCCACCACTCAAGGTATTTGGTGCTGTGGAGTGTGGCAGGGCGGCGGAGGGAGTGGTGAGGCGGTGGGGGGAGTAGCAAGGCAGGGGGAGTGGCAGACTAAAATGTGCCCCCGACCTCAGGCTCTGACCTCCTCTCACCGCGAGGTCTGGCTACACCCCTGTTCCAAAACATCTACTTTCTGTTCAGCAGACTTAATTTTCTGCTCCAATGCTGAGACCTGGGACAAATCTTCAGAAAAATGCTGAGAAAATACCCAAAGTTTTTGGGACAAAGATGCCTCCATTGCCACCATTTTTTCCCACAATGAAAAAGGAGAGGTTGGGCAAAGAATATCAGCGTAAAAAAAGAAACAGATATTGTGATCCTGTAAAAGGGTTGCCAGGGGACTTATGAAAATATTAAAAAGCAAAGGAGATAATATTGAGCCGTGAGGAACATCACATTGAAGTGAAAAGTCTCTAGAAGTGGTGGTAGAAGTGACAACTGAAAAGGTTCTACCTTAAAGAAAGGAAGCGAACCAGGCCAAAACGGTCCCAAGCAAGCCTAGCTCCTGCAAACGTGTGAGAAGAAGGGAGTGATCAACTAAGTCAAAAGCTGCCGAAAGATCCAATGAGAAGATCAACATTACCTTTATCAAGGACAGAATGGAGATCATTTATAAGTGAAGTAACTGTGGTTTCAGTACTGTAACTAGAACGGAAACCTGTTTGATGAGGATGAAGTATTAATAGCTGGTCAACATAAGAACAAAGTTGTTTTAAATACCACTTTTTCTACAACTTTTGAGACTATACCAAGATTAGATATGGGTCAATAATGGACTACCAACGAAGGATCCAGGGAGGAGTTTTTCAAAACTGGTTTAACTATTGCTGTTTTCCAGCATGCTAGCATTATTTTGGAAGAAAGACTGGATGTTACTAAATGGAGAAGTAGGGGTGCAAGACCATGGCAAGACGGTTTTAGCCAGCTAGAAGGAAGTGGATCTATGAGACAGTTGTAAGACACGTGTGAGAGAGTTACAGTAAGGGAAGTAAGAGATGGTAAAGTGAAGACGCTCCAAGAAGAAGGAATAATTTTATGAGAAATTGAGGACAAGGGGGTAGAGACTGTCAGACAATTAGTACGGACTGAGGATTTACAAAGGGTTGCTACTTTGTCTACAAACTGACAGCCTAAAGCTTCTGCAGAAGGAGTTGAGTCAGGAGCATTTGCACTGGAAGTATCAGTTAAATGAGCAAATAATCTAAAGAGTTCTTTAGCAGAATTTTGAGAACTGCAACTATGGCTGGTATAATACTTTGGCTTAGCTGCTTTAAGTTCAAAAGTATAGTATTTGGCAGAAGACCTATAGATATTCAACATATCAAGCATGCAATGTTCATGCCAGTGGTGTTTTGCCTGGTGAACTTGTTGAAGAAGTAAATGCAGCCCACTATGGAACCAAGGGGATTTATGCTTGTGCTTCTTCCTGGGCAATGGCTGAACTACACTATCCAATTGATCAGAGGTACTGGAGAACTGTGCCTTTAAGGTTTGATTCCAACAGAAAGCTCCCTTTTCTAGTGAGAGAGAAAATTAGCAGGAAAAAAGGTAAATAAAGGCGAAGAAGTGAGCAAGTAAGTCCCTGTACACAAAGCGAGGACTGGATTTACAATTTAAGTGTGAAGTGGGTGGGATAATAGTACTAGGATGCAACAAGCTTGAAATTAGGTAATGATCCGATCATAGAATAGGTGATGTTTGAAGGTTAGACTCTGACAGTAAAAGTTTTCATGAAGTAATATCAAATCGAGCATATGTCCAGCCACATGAGAGATTACAGAGACTATTTGAGTCATACCAATGAGTGGCGTAGTGCTTAGGCCCACCCAATAGTAGCACACATTTAGCGGTAGCTGATGGGGATCTCAAGCTCAGCCAGCTGAAGACATCCCCCTGATGGTAACAAAAATGCTACTCTCCACGATACTGGCACATGCACACGCTCAGTTTTCAGCGCATGCCTGCTGCCAAGGTGGAAAGAAGCATTTTCCCGCCAGTTGAAATATTTTTTTTGGTGGTGGTTGGAAGGGGGGAGAACATTTGATGCCCACCTATTTCTTGCCTAGGCCCACCCAAAATTTGTTGTCTGGCTATGCCCCTGAATTACCAATGTTGTCTAAGAATAGAAGGAATACACGAGTCCTTGGGCCATAGGGTTATCAATATGAGTATTAAAATCACCAAGAATAATTAGATTTTGGAATCTAGTTGCTGCATTGGCATGAATATCCACTGTAGGTATCCAGAAAATCTGGATGACTGTGTAATCCCCAAGAGAGAATTGGAAACCCCGGCTACAGAGGATGAAGTAGCTTCCTCAAGGTGCATCAGCGAGAGAAATAGGGTTGGAATCCTGGCATCCCAGCCCACTACTCTAACCACTAGGCTATTCCTCCTTCATGCAGAGAAGGAAGACTTTGACTGTATTGCATGACATGGAACATTGCCATGTTAATGATAAATGCTGATAATCACTAACAGTGTCCTATTTATCTCAAACTTGTGATGTTCCATTAGAGCAATGCAATGCAGATTACACGAAGTACATGATGAATAAGTTCCAGCCTATGTTCTATTTTTTCCACAAGGTGTCTCCAGACTACATACTAAGTAGACCTGAAAAACGCATTCTTAGGAAATGTGTAAGTAAAAAGTACCACTCATCCAATATGCTTTATTGCAGTATACATAAATTTCTATCTACTTTGTTAGCTATACTTACCTATAGCAGACATCTGTATGTGTTAGAGATTTAAATTGTTCTCTCAAATTCCTTGTCTCCCAAAATATAACATTTGTTGCTGGAAGCAAAAAAGAACATGGTTTTCTCCAACATTTTATGTCCCCTTCTACCTGGGTACATGGATTAGTGGTGTTACTACTGACTCAAAAATATTACACCACACCACTGGCCTTTGTAATTTTGTTTAAAAGATATTTCTGTTTGTCCGCAGTGACTTACGTTTCTACACTTGTTGTAGGTGATATTGTTTTGCAGTTCTACCATTAGATGCAGCATTGGTATTTGACTGGATACTTTGCTTTGTTGTATCAATTCATCAATTTCCAGTGAAATTACTTGACTTACGAGGCAGGCACATTTTGGTGCCAAAACACAGGCTGCGTTGTCATTGTTTCGCCACTGCATTCTATTGTCTCATTTATAATAAGTATTCTATGTTGGAAATATATTGGTCTACCCCCATGGAAGCCCAGATCAGATGTATTCCACTTATTAACACAAGTGGAAAAAGAACAAATGACAGTCAGGATGGTTAAAAGGTGAAGTGAAAGGGGCTATTAGAGCCAAAAAAGCATCCTTCAAAGAATGGAAAAAAGGATCTGAATGAGGAAAATAAGAAACAACATAAGCAGTGTCAAGCTAGATGCAAAGCATTGATAAAGAAGTCTAAAAGAGAATATGAAGAAAAACTTGATACAGTACATCAGAAGCAGAAAGCATGTGAGGGAATGAATCCATGGGACTGTTAGATCATGAAGGAGCAAAAGGGGCACTTAGGGAGGACAAGGCGATAGTGGAGAGATTGAATGCATTTTTTGCTTTAGTCTTTACGGAAGATGATATAAGAGATCTACCAGTACCAGAAATGGTTTTCAAGGGTGATGATGTGGGGGAGCTGAAAGAAATCTTGGTGAACCTGGAAGACGTACCGAGCCAAATCACCTGGACTGGATGGCACTCATCCCAAGGTAGTAAAAGAACTTGAACATGAAATTGCTGATCTGTTGTTAGTGATCTGTAACCTGTCATTAAAATTGTCCATAGTACCTGAAGATTGGAGGGTACCCAATGTAATGATTTTTAAAAAGAGTTCCAGGGGTGATCTGGGAAATTACTGACCGGTAAGCCTGACGTCAGTGCTGGGGAAAATAGTAGAAACTATTGTAAAGAATAAAATTATGGAACACAGACAAACATAGTTTAATGGGACAGAGTCAGTATGGGTTTAGTCAAGGGAAGTCTTGCCTCACCAATTTGCTTCATTTCTTTGAAGGCATGAATAAACGTGGATAAAGGTGATCTGGTTGATGTGGTGTATCTAGATTTTCTGAAAGATTTTACAAAGTTCCTCATGAAAGATTCCTGAAAAAAATTTAAAAGTCATGGGCTAGGATGCAATGTCCTTTAGGAATTGGTTATTGGACTGAAAACAGAGGGTAGGCTTAAATGGCCATATTTCTCAATGGAGGAGGGTGAATACTGGAGTGCCTCAGGGATCTGTACTGGGACTGGTGCTATTTAACATATTTATAAGTGATCTGGAAAATGGAACAACAAATGAGATGATTAAATTGCAGATGATACAAAACTATTCAAGGCTGTCAAAATGCATGCGGATTGTGAAAAATTGCAGGAAGACTTTAGGAAACAGGAAGGCTGGGCATCCAAATGGCAGATGAAATTTAATATGGACAAATTCAAAGTGATGCACATTGGGAACAATAATCTGAATCATAGTTACCTGATCCTAGGGTCCACCTTAGGAGTCAGCACTCAAGAAAAAGATCTAGGTGTCATTGTAGACAATACGCTGAAATCTTCTACCCAGTTTGTGACAGCGACCAAAAAAGCAAACAGGGTGCTAGGGATTATTAAGAAAGAAGTAAAATAAGACCAAGAATATTATGCCTCTGTATCGCTCCATGGTGCAACCTCACCTTGAGTACTGCGTTCAGTTCTGGTCGCTGCATCTTAAAAAAGATATAGCGGAATTAGAAAAGGTTCAAAGAAGTGCGACAAAAATAATAATAATAAAGGGAATAGAAATCCTCGCATATGAAAGGCTAAAGAGGTTAGGGCTCTTCAGCTTGGAAAAGAGATGGCTAAGAGAGGATATGATTTAAGTCTATAAAATCCTGAGTGGTGTACAACAAGTAGAAATGAATCAATTTTTCACTGTTTAAAAAAGTACAAAGACCAGCGGACACTCAATGAAATTACATAGAAATGCTTTTAAAACAAATAGAAGGAAATATTTTTTCACTCAAAGTATGGTTAAGCCCTAGAATTCGCTGCCGGAGGATGTGGTTAGCATATCTGGGTTTTTAAAAAGTTTGGACAAGTTCCTGGAGGAAAAGTCCATAGTCTGTTATTGAGATGGACATGAGGGAAGCCACTTCTTGCCCCTGGGATTGGTAGCATGGAATGTTGCTACTAATTGGGTTTCTGCCATGTACTTGTGACCTGGATTGGCCACTGTTAGAAGCAGGATACTGGGCTAGATGGATCATTGGTCTAACCCAGTATGGCTATTCTTATGTTTTTATACTCTTAGCAATAAAAGTCTCCAAAACTGTACTTCAGGTAGGGCCTCACTAACGACCGTGAAGTGCACAGTCTATTGCTGCATCATTTCCATCAACCTAAGCATTCCAGTTGTGGCAGCTGACGATGAAGCACAGAATAAAATCTTGTCTTACTCCTATTAGCCCCCGCTGTGGCTGATGCATGCGGGCAGATGTTGCATTGCTTCCATTAGCCTCAGGTGCTGTCAGAGATGGAGCTCAAACTGTAAGTCTCTGCTGGCACATATGTGGGGAAAAATAATAAAAGAAGCATTTCACCTTATCCTTAAATCATTTTCTTTATTCAATTGATTCTTCTTCCCATCATATGCCTGGAACCTTGTGAAACTGTTTGTGTCCTTGAAGCTGCAGACACCAGATTATGTTTAAAGAACATGTGTGTGTCTTTAATTATATTTGGAAAGTCATTAATTTTGATTTCAGTATCTATTAATGCTACATGAGAACAGCAGACATTTTTATTAACAGATGTTTTATGGTATTGATTGAATGTCATAGACCTAGGCTCAGCAGATCTTCTGTGTCACTCTGAAATGAACATTCCTCGGACTGAAATACAATATGTTGCAATACAAAAGACAAACTGGAACACTGAACTGAAAATTACATGTATCTGAAAATGTGAAGAAGTGGCAGTTTCTGCAATAAGAGAGTCGTATATTAATATTCAGTGCACACTAATGGCACTTGCATACGGTCTATGACAGGAGTGGGCTTGCCACACTCCAGTCGGGTTTTCAAGATTTCCACAAAGTATGCATGAGATTGATTTGCATGTACGGCTTCCATTGTATGCAAATAGATCTCATGCATATCCATTATGGAAATCTTGAAAACCCGACTGGATTGAGGACCATGGTTACCCACACCTGCTCTATAACAATAAAATGTTTTCTGCAGAAGGCAACCCATGCTAACACTTAGGGCTCCTTTTACCAAGCTGCGGTAAAAGGGGCCTTGCGAATGCGTCAGCGCATGGATTTGCCAGGCGCCAAGGTCCCCTTTTACCTCAGCAGGCAAAAGGCTTTTTCTAAAAAGTGAAATGGCCCTGTGGTAAGTGAACCACTTGGTGGAGCCCTTACTGCCATGGTAGTAACTGGGCAACGCCTGATTACCGCTGGGTAAACCCCCAGCACTAGAAAATAGAAATGCATTTTCTAGCACCAGAATTGGTGCACGGCAGAGGCTGAGACTACCACCAGGCTCCTGCGGTAGCCCGGCAGTAGGCCTGACTTACCATTCTCCAATGTGGTGGTAGCCCTACCCCCTTTAGTAAAAGGGCTCCTTAGTAAATAATCCCCTAAGTGTTCAAGTGCATTGACTGACAGTAAACAGTACCATGTACTGATTGAAGGAGTAGTACATGCCAGTTGTTTTAATTGTAAATAAAAAATATGGGGCCAATATTCAGCCCATGGGGGTTAGTCTCTCACAGCTGCAGGCTGAACTACCCTGTTTCCCCGAAAATAAGACATCCCCTGAAAATAAGACCTAGTAGAGGTTTTGCTGAATTGCTAAATATAAGGCCTCCCCCGAAAGTAAGACCTAGCAAAGTTTTTGTTTGGCCCCGATGGGACATGGACACAGAAACCTTAATTTTTTTCGCTGCAACCCAAAGACGAAATAACATTAAAGAAATGCAAGAAACAAGACTGAGGTGGAAAATCTATCATCCAGCGGACTCCTACCATCTTCCTTCACGCTTTTGTGAAGACCAACTACCAGTAAGTGAGCCCGGAAAGAAAAGAAACATCCCTCTTGCAGAAATAATAAAAAGAAAATGAGTAACCGAGCCCTTTCGGCGCTGCTCCATCGCCCAAGGGCTAAGTCAGACTAGAAGGATGGAAAGTGTTGCGAATGTACAGGAGGAGCGCATAAAGCGCCACCAACGGGGAACGGAGCTACCGTAGAATTTTTTTTTTAACGTTTGTAATATGGTAGTGATGATCCTGCGCCCTAAGCCCTCTCACAACCTCCCGAGACCCTCAGCCAGAGCAGCCCGGCCCCACATTCCACTACCTTCCCTAGTGCATACCCCTCCTCCATTCCCAGCCTGGCCAGGGCGGCTCTGCTCCGCTCGAGTCCTGCGGTCACTGTGGGCAGATAGGCGAGCCACAGCCTACTCCCGCAGGATACCGCCCCCCACCAATACTGCTCCCGACCGCCACAGTCCCCCTACTACACCCGAATAAGACATCCTCTGAAAATAAGACCTAGCGCATCTTTGGGAGCAAAAATTAATATAAGACACTGTCTTATTTTCGGGGAAACATGGTAACCCCAGATATTCAATGCTGGGGTATGCGTGGTTCCCAGTATGTGTACTGACCTTGAAGTTAACTAGGCACTGGCAGATATTCAGACTGGTGTCTGGTTAACTCAGGGGTCCTTTTACTAAGGTGCGCTGAAAAATGGCCTGCGGTAGTGTAGGCACATGTTTTGGACACGCACAGATCCATTTTTCAGCGCGCCTGCAAAAAATGCCTTTTTAACCCTTTTGCCAAAAATTGACATGCTGCACACACACATGTAAAATTGGAAGTACACGCACAATTTTTGTTCCCATCCAAACCACTCCCCCCTGAAATATCTGCATCTTGGGGAATCTACAAATGGAAATAATGACTTTTTCAAATCACATGTACATGTGTACGAAACTCTCCACGTAGAAAAACCACAATTCACACATGTAAATGCTTCTAAAATGACCTTCTTAGTTAAAAAAAATCTATATATTTTTTTGCTCATAGCACCCAATTAACCGTGGAGGGGTAATTTTATAAATGATTTTTTCATATGATGGCTTTTAATAGAATTGTGTTGTGAAAAGAAGGCACAGATTTTTAAGTGCCCCAACTATAAGCATGTTCAGGGGAGAGTTGGGGGGGGGGGGGGGAAACACAGGTGGAGTCATGATATGTACATATTTTATAAAATGTGCATGTTCACTTGAGCTTTATGTGCATGCTTATGTTTATTAAGATACTAGTAAAACAGGCCCGTTTCTGACACAAATGAAATGGGCGCTAGCAAGGTTTTCCTCGGAGTGTGTATGTTTGAGAGAGAGTGTGTATGTGAGAGAGAAAGTGTGTGTGACAGATGGAGTGTGTGTGTGAGTGAGAGAGAGACAGACAGACAGACAGAGTGTGTGTGTGTTTGTGTGAGAGAGAGAGTGTGTGAGAGACAGATTATATGTTTGTGAGAGTGAGAGTGTGAAAGAGAGAGATGGAGTGTGTGATAGAGAGTGTAAGATTAATGGGCGCCCGATTACTGCACCCGATTACTGGGCGCCCGATTACTGCACCCGATTACTATACCCGATTACTGGGTGCCCGATTTCTGGGCGCCCAATTACTGTACCCGATTACTGGGCGCCCAATTACTATACCCGATTACTGTACCCGATTACTGGGCGCCAATTACTGGGCGCCCGATTACTGGGCACCCGATTACTGCCACTGATTACTGCATCCGATTACTGTACCCGATTACTGGGCGCCCGATAATGCCTGATGCGGGTCACTAGTGAGGTTTTGCTTGTGATATCATATTGATTTTGGAGGCTGTACTTCAAATATGATAAAGATAGGTTAGAGAATGAATGAAGATAAACCAGATTAACCTGGAGAACATAGAGAATAGAGATTTTGATGTGATTGTTTGTTTATTTTGTTTTAATTATGTCATTTTTAATATTGTGAATGTATGTATTTATAGCCGCCAAGAACACTATGGATTGAGCGGGTTATAAATATTTTAAATAAATATAGCCAAAAACATTTGTTTCTTAAGAACATGATGGTGCTCCCTGTCCATTGTTCTTTCGATGAAATAATATGAAAGACATAAAACATCTCTGTCAAAGCAGGGTTCTAGGACCCACAGCCATATATGAGGAGAAATCTCGCTGACCACATCCCTCTCAACTGTGGTTTGCAAGAAAATGATTGATCTGTTAATAATTACAGCAGAAAACCTATATGCAGATGATGGTCACAGTTCCACCAATTTAAAAGTGTGAGAAGGTTCCTGCATAATGGATAGGGCTTCCTGGGTTAACATGCTGGTCTGTTTTAAGCAGTAAATGATAGCAGATAAAGACCAAGCTGCCCAGCAACCATCTATCCAAGTTATTATGTTTAGCAATTGACCACTCCTTATCTCTGCATGTGCATTAGTGGTCAGTTTAGAAGTCTCTACATGTATAAATAGCTATTTTAGAAAGCTATATATATGTATGTGTGTGTGTGTTTAGAGGAGGCATACCATATGCATGGTTGAGTGGGTCAAAGTACACATGTTTAGAATATTGTGTACAATTCTGAAGACTGCACCTTCAAAAAGATATAAACAGGATGGAATTGGTCCAGAAGGTGGCTACTAAAATGGTCAGAGCTCTTTTTTTTCTATACTAATTTTTGTAAAATCACTGTTTCTGCCTGTGATATCCCAGGCTTGGGTTATGGGGTGGACCTGGGAATTACTCAGCCAGATAAGGTGTATAAATGTGAAAATAAATATTTTATTCACCTGAGCCCTGGGACCTGTTACCTGCCAGGCCAAGAACCTCAGATGCAACAGTTTTTCTGTTTTAGCAATAGTCTTGAGTAGGCCTCTGGCTAGCAGGCCAAGCAGTCTGTGGTCAGTGGGGCTGCCCCGCCCCAAACACAGCCTTTAAATTCCTCGGTCTTCTGAGACTCAGGCCTTGCCCCAGCCAGACCTCAGCAAGTCTTAACAAAAAGCAAAAGTTGGCTTACCTCAGACAGGTTACAACAGGTAAATTAATTCTGTAAAGGCATAAACCTGGGCTTCAGTTCTTCTTTCCCTGGGCCTCTTTAACCTTAGCCTGGCCCTGTCTTTTAAACTCCCAGGTATTGACTCTGCCCCTCCTGGTTCACTTCCTCTTGGGGCGGGATCAGTGCTATTAAGGTGACCCAGGCTAGTTAGATAGGGACTTTTCTTAAGGGTGAGGGACAGAGTTCTAAAAACCCCCTCACACTGCTGTACTGTACACACCGGTAAATGTACATATATCTGCCTGCTTTTTGTAAAATTCAGGGGGACTTATTGACATCCTGACCTGGATGTTCTGATTCCTGCTTCAGGGGTTCTTTTACTAAGTTGCGTAATCGTCTATGTGCGTGCAATGGAGTTACCGCCCAAGTACCGCGTGGCTCTTGCGGTAATTTCATTTTTGGCGCATATCTGATACGCGCGTCTAGAAAATATATATTTTTTACTTTTCAGGCAGAAGTAGGTCATTACTGCCCGGTTACCGCGTGAGTTTTTACCTCTAGGTCAATGACTGGCGGTAAGGTCTCAGACCCAAAATGGACGCGTGGCAATTTTCATTTTGCCACACATCCGTTTTCCGCAAAAAAATTTTTAAAAAGGCCTTTTCACAGGCGTGCTGAAAGATGGATCGGTGCACGCCCAAAACCCGTGCCTAAAATACCACAAGCCATTTTTCAGAGCACCTTTGTAAAAGGACCCCTCAATATGCTATGCAACATGGGGCTTTATATGCGCTGTGTAATTAGGATATAATTTGTTAACATAAGTCCCAAGAGTGTGACTGCTTTTTCTACCCATCTTCCACCAAATGAATCGACAGTGTTTCAAGACATTGCAAATCATTTTTCATCTATAGATTCTGTGAATTAGACAAACCTGATTTCAGCTTTTAGGAATTTACATTGTATTTGAAAAAAAATCAATATCTTGTAGGTTCATTAAACTAATTTCCAAACTTTCATTTAGAAATATATATATATAGTATTTTTGTATTCATTGTTCCAAAACCAAAGCAAACCACCGAAAGGTGGAGGTGTGCTACTAGTTCCCTACACGTCAGAAGGATGCGGAAGCAAAAAGTAGGGAGAGTAGGTTCTTCTCAAACACCGAAGGAGACGTAATAATGGAAACAGATTCTTTATTGCAAGAAAATAGAAATGACTCAATTGCTATGCCTTTGACTCAATAAAGATATTCTCAAAAAAAAAAAAAAAAAAGAAACGACTCATTGTTCCTCATTGTGTGTCTTTGTCTTGTGTTGTTTTTCCAAGAACAGCAGGAATACTAGCCCATAAATGGATTAAATTAAAACCAGGAATGGATCATCATCTTATCAAATGATGCCCTATCTTTCTGCAATTACATACCCAGAGGAAAAGGAGATTAGCAGGAAATGGTATTCTAGGATCAAGATATCATGGACCTCTCACTAAAGGGGGTGAGGATGTTCCCAGAAGCTCTACAATAAAGAAACTGGAGAAAGTGAAATGACCAGTGCAAGCAACTGAAGGGTCCTGGTGGAATGGGAAGGCAGATCCCTAAGGCATAAACAGACATGAAAAAATATCTAAATGCTCTCAAAAAGACACTGGGCACCCTTTAGACAAATCTCCTTTATTGCTGATCGCTGCAATTAACTATTTACAGTGCAACAGCAGAGTGAAGCAAGACAATCAAAAAAGTAAGGACAATTAAGGTCCCAACAGACAAGAGAGAAATATATCAACCATTAAGGGGGGAAGATATCAACATGGGCTACAGTTAAGATGGGTTATTTCATCACAACTCATAAGTACATAATTGTGCAATGAGACCTAATTATTAATAACTGGTGTTAACAGTAAAATAACAACCCACTTTGATAATTTCCCCCCTAAGACATGTGGAGGGGCATAATCGAACGCGAACGCCTATCTCCATGGGCGTCTATGTCCGAAAACGGGTATGTGAAGAGGCGGGATGGACCATATTTTCGAAAAAATGGACGTTTTTCAGCTGGGTGTTTGTTTTTTTTAGCGATAATGGAAATTAAAACGCCCAGCTCAAAAACGTCCTAATCTGAGCCATTTGGTCGTGGGAGGGGCCACGATTCATAGTACACTCGCCCCCCTGACATGCCAGGACACCAACTGGGCACCCTAGAGGTCAGTGCGGTGGACTTCAGACAACTCTCCCACATGCATAGCTCCCATATCACGGGTGCTGAGCCCCCAACCCCTCCCCCCAAACCCACTATCCACAAATGTACAACACTACCATAGCTCTTAGGGGTGAAGGGGGCACGTACATGTGGGTACAGTGGGTTTTGGAGACCTCCCATTTACCAGCACAAGTGTTACAGGTAGGGGGGATGGGCCTGGGTCTACTTGGTTGAAGTGCACTGCGGTACCCACTAAAAATGCTCCAGGGGACCTGCATACACGCAGGCCTCTAGGACTTGTTGCTGCTATATAACATTAGCACAGCAGTTGACACCTGAAGACTAATCTCTCCGAAAACATCCTTTATTGGAATAAGCATGTTTACTCACAGTTAACTGCAGATCAGAGGTTGTGCCCCACTGGCAATGAGTCTCCCTGGTACTGAGATTAGCAGTAGGTCAGAGCTGGCAGAATGGTGTACAATGCCCTCTTTTAGCCACATTCAAGGTAAGAACTAAGTTCTGTAACGTGGCTAACACGTGAAAGGGATCTAAAACTGGCTTACAAAAATGGCCACTACCTCATGGACTACCGGAAACAAAACAGGGCACACTCTGACCCAGTAAGCAGGGGGAAAAGCACCATGGGAGTAGAGCCTCCCAACTACCAACATCGTGAGCATTTGCCACAAGCTAGTGGAATCACGGAGCCCAAAACCCTACACCCACCACAATGCATTGCTGATGTGACTCTGCAGTGCGCATAACAGAAAAGGTGTCACACTCACCCGAGACCCACATCAGAACCAGGGAAAGGCTGTCAAAGGATAGAACACATTCTGCTGTCATGGAGGTGGGTACGGCATTTGAGGCTGGCATAGAGGCTGGAAAAAAAAGTTTTTAAATTGTGGTTTTTTTTTTGGTGGAAGGGGGTTAGTGACCACTGGGGGAGTCTGTGGAGGTCATCCCCGATTCCCTCCAGTGGTCATCTGGTCAGTTGGGGCACTTTTTTTGGGACCTGTTCGTGAAAAAAAAGGGTCCAAAAAAAGTGACCCAAAATCGCGATAAAAACGACTTTTTTTTCTGATTATCAGCTAAAGATGCCCATCTCTCCTCGGCCGATAACCACACCCCAGTTCCGCCTTCACCACGCCTCCGACACGCCCCCATCAACTTTACCCGTTTCCGCGACGGATTGCAGTTGGAAACGCCCAAAATCGGCGTTCGATTATACCGATTGGGCACCCACGGAGGAAAGATGCCCATCTTCTGATTTGGGTCGCAATATAGGCGTTTTTCTCTTTCGATTATAAGCAGGATTGGGGTATAGTTAACAGTGTGGGTTACTGTTAAGATGTGTTATTTTACCACTAACTCATGCTATATTAATGCAGGTCCCATTTTATGCAATGAGACCTAGTTACTAATAACGGGTTAACATTAAAATAACACATCTTAACGGCAGTCCACATAAGTACATAAGTATTGCCATACTGGGAAAGACCAAAGGTCCATCGAGCCCAGCATCCTGTTTCCAACAGTGGCCAATCCAGGTCACAAATACCCGGCAAGATCCCAAAGAAGTACAAAACGTTTTATAATGCTTTATCCCAAAAATAGTGGATTTTCCCCAAGTCATTTAATAACGGTCTATGGACTTTTCCTTTAGGAAGCCATCCAAACCTTTTTAAACTCCGCTAAGCTAACCGCCTTTACCACATTCTCCGGCAACGAATTCCAGAGTTTAATTACACGTTGAATAAAGAAAACTTTTCTCTGATTCGTTTTAAATTTACTACATTGTAAGCTTCATCGCATGCCCCCTAGTCCTAGTATTTTTGGAAAGCGTGAACAGACGCTTCACGTCTACCCATTCCACTCCACTCATTATTTATAGACCTCTATCATATCTCCCCTCAGCCGCCTTTTCTCCAATCTGAAGAGCCCTAGCCGCTTTAGCCTTTCCTCATAGGGAAGTTGTCCCATCCCCTTATCATTTTCGTTGCCCTTCTCTGCACCTTTTCTAATTTCACTATATCTTTTTTGAGATGCGGCGACAAGAATTGAACACATATTCGAGGTGCGGTCGCACCATGGAGCGATACAAAGGCATTGCCCGATTACTGGGCACCTGATTACTGGACCCGATTACTGGGCGCCGATTACTGGGTGCCCGATTACTATACCCAATTACCGGGCGCCCGATTCACTGCACCCAATTACTGGGCGCCGATTACTGGTGCTGATTACTATACTCAATTACTGGGCGCCCGATTAACTGGGTGCCCAATTACTGCCCCTGATTACTGGGCGCCCGATTACTGGGTGCCCGATTACTACCCTTGATTACTGTCGCCTGATTACTGCCCCCGATTACTGGGCGCCCGATTACTGCACCCGATTACTGGGTGCCCGATTACTATACCCAATTACCGGGCACCCGATTACTGCACCCGATTACTGGGCGCCGATTACTGGGTGCTGATTACTATACTCGATTACTGGGCGCCCGATTACTGGGTGCCCAATTACTGCCCCTGATTACTGGGTGCCAGAATACTGCACCTGATTACTGTACCCGATTACTGGGCCACCCAATTACTATACCCGGTTACTGGGCACCTGATTACTGCACCCGATTACTGGCGCCTGATTACTGGGCGCCCAATACTGGGTGCCCGATACTGCCCCTGATTACTGGGCGCCCAATTACTGGGCGCCCGATTACTGCACCCGATTACTGCTTATCCCAGAAATAGTGGATTTTCCCCAAGTTCATTAATAACGGTCTATGGACTTTTCCTTTAGGAAGCCATCCAAACCTTTTTAAACTCTGCTAAGCTAACCGCCTTTACCACATTCTCTGGCAACGAATTCCAGAGTTTAATTACACGTTGAATAAAGAAAAATGTTCTCTGATTCGTTTTAAATTTACTACATTGTAGCTTCATCGCGTGCCCCCTATTCCTAGTATTTTTGGAAAGCGTGAACAGACGCTTCACGTCTACCCGTTCCACTCCACTCATTATTTTATAGACCTCTATCATATCTCCCCTCAGCCGCCTTTTCTCCAAACTGAAGAGCCCTAGCCCATCCCCTTTATCATTTTCGTCGCCCTTCTCTGCACCTTTTCTAATTCCAGTATATCTTTTTTGAGATGCGGTGACCAGAATTGAACACAACATTCGAGGTGTGGTCGCACCATGGAGCAATACAAAGGCATTGCCCGATTACTGGGCACCCGATACTGGGCGCCCGATTACTGGGCACCCAATTACTGGGTGCCCGATTACTGGGCGCCCCGATTACTATACCCGATTACTGGGCACCCGATTACTGGGCGCCCAATTACTGGGTGCCCAATTACTGCCCCTGATTACTGGGCACCCGATTACTGCCCCTGATTACTGGGTGCCCGATTACTGGGTACCCGATTACTGGGTGCCCGATTACTATACCGATTACTGGGCACCCGATTACTGGGTGCACGATTACTGGGCACCCGATTACTGCACCCGATTCCTGGGCGCCCGATTACTGGGTGCTGATTACTATACCCGATTACTGGGTGCCCCCTAGTCCTAGTATTTTTGAAAAGCGTGAATAGACGCTTCACTTCTACCCGTTCCACTCCACTCATTATTTTATAGACCTCTATCATATCTCCTCTCAGACGCTTTTTCTCCTAGCTGCTTTAGCCTTTCCTCATAGGGAAGTTGTCCCATCCCCTTTATCATTTTCGTCGCCCTTCTCTGCACCTTTTCTAATTCCACTATATCTTTTTTGAGATGCGGCGACCGGAATTGAACACATATTCGAGGTGCGGTCGCACCATGGAGCGATACAAAGGCATTGCCCAATTACTGGGCGCCCAATTACTGCACCCGATTACTATACCCGATTACTGGGCACCCGATTACTGGGTGCACGATTACTGCCCCTGATTACTTGGCGCCAGATTACTGTACCCGATTACTGGGCGCCCGATTACTGGGTGCACGATTACTGGGCACCCGATTACTGGGTACCCGATTACTGCCACTGATTACTGGGCGCCCGATTACTGCACCCGATTACTATACCCGATTACTGTACCCGATTACTGGGCGCCCGATTACTGGGTACATGATTACTGGGGTGCTCGATTACTGGGTGCACGATTACTGCCCCTGATTACTGGGCCGCCCGATTACTGCACCCGATTACTGTACCCGATTACTGGGCACCGATTTACTGGGTGCACGATACTGGGCACCCGATTACTGGGCACCCGATTACTGGGCCTGATTACTGGGTGCACAATTACTATACCCGTTTACTGGGTGCACGATACTGGGCACCCGATTACTGTGTGCCTGATACGGGTGAACAATTACTATACCCGATTACTGTACCCGATTATGGGTGCACGATTACTGGGCACCCGATTACTGGGCACCCGATTACTGGGCCTGATTACTGGATGCAGAATTACTATACCCGTTTACTGGGTGCACGATTACTGGGCACCCGATTACTGGACACCTGATTACTGCCCCTGATTACTGGGCGCCCGATTACTGTACCCAATTACTGGGTGCACGATTACTGCCCCTGATAACTGGGCGCCCGATTACTGGGTGCCCGATTACTGGGTACCCGATACTGGGTGCCCGATTACTATACCAGATTACCGGGCACCCGATTACTGGGTGCACAATTACTGGGCACCCGATTACTGCACCCGATTCCTGGGCGCCCGATTAATGGGTGCTGATTACTATACCCGATTACTGGGCGCCCGATTACTGGCTGCACGATTACTGGGTACCTGATTACTGCCCCTGATTACTGTGCGCCCAATTACTGCACCTGATTACTGGGTGCCCGATTACTATACCCAATTACTGGGTGCCCGATTACTGGGTGCACGATTACTGGGCACCCGATTACTGTGTGCTTGATTACTGTGTGAACAATTACTATACCCGATTACTGTACCCGATTACTGGGTGCACGATTACTGGGCACCCGATTACTGGGCACCCGATTACTGTGCCTGATTACTGGGTGCACAATTACTATACCCGTTTACTGTACCCGATTACTGGGTGCACGATTACTGGGCCTGATTACTGGGTGCAGAATTACTATACCCGTTTACTGGGTGCACGATTACTGGGCACCCGATTACTGGGCACCTGATTACTGCCCCTGATTACTGGGTGCCCGATTACTGTACCCATTACTGGGTGCACGATTACTGCCCCTGATAACTGGGCGCCCGATTACTCGGTGCCCAATTACTGGGTACCCGATTACTGGGTGCCCGATTACTATACCAGATTACTGGGCACCCGATTACTGGGTGCACGATTACTGGGCACCCGATTACTGCACCCGATTTCTGGGCGCCCGATTACTGGGTGCTGATTACTATACCCGATTACTGGGCGCCCGATTACTGGCTGCACGATTACTGGGTACCTGTTTACTGCCCCTGATTACTGTGCGCACAATTACTGCACCTGATTACTGGGTGCCCGATTACTATACCCAATTACTGGGTGCCCGATTACTGGGTGCACGATTACTGGGCACCCGATTACTGTGTGCCTGATTACTGTGTGAACAATTACTATACCCGATTACTGTACCCGATTACTGGGTGCACGATTACTGGGCACCCGATTACTGGGCACCCGATTACTGTGCCTGATTACTGGGTGCACAATTACTATACCTGTTTACTGTACCCGATTACTGGGTGCACGATTACTGGGTGCACGATTACTGGGCGCCCAATTACTGGGTACCTGATTACTGCCCCTGATTACTGTGCGCCCAATTACTGCACCTGATTACTGGGTGTCCGATTACTATACCCAATTACTGTACCCAATTACTGGGTGCCCGATTACTGGGTGCACGATTACTGCACCTGCTTACCGCACCCGATTACTGGGTGCACGAATACTGGGTGCCCAATTACTGGGTGCACGATTACTGCCCCTGATTACTGGGCGCCCGATTACTGTACCTGAATACTGGGCGCCCGATTACTGGGTGCACAATTACTGCCCCTGATAACTGGGTGCCCGATTACTGGGTGCCCGATTACTGGGCGCCCAATTACTGGGTGCACGATTACTGGGCACCCGATTACTGTCTGCCCGATTACTGGGTGCACAATTACTATAACCGATTACTGAACCCGATTACTGGGTGCATGATTACTGGGCACCCGATTACTGGGCACCCAATTACTGGGCGCCCGATTACTGGCTGCATGATTACTGGGTACCCGATTACTGCCCCTGATTACTGGGTGCCTGATTACTGTACCTAAATACTGGGCACCCGATTACTGGGTGCACAATTACTGCCCCTGATAACTGGGTGCCCGATTACTGGGTGCCCGATTACTGGGCGCCCAATTACTGGGTGCCCGATTACTGGGCGCCCGATACTGGGTGCACGATTACTGGGCACCCGATTACTGGGTGCATGAATACTGGGCACCCGATTACTGGGCACCCGATTACTGTCTGCCTGATTACTGGGTGCACAATTACTATACCCGATTACTGTACCCGATTACTGGGTGCACGATTACTGGGCACCCGATTACTGGGTGCACGAATACTGGGTGCCCAATTACTGGGTGCACGATTACTGCCCCTGATTACTGGGCGCCCGATTACTGTACTCGAATACTGGGCGCCCGATTACTGGGTGCATAATTACTGCCCCTGATAACTGGGTGCCCGATTACTGGGTGCCCAATTTCTGGGTGCCAGATTACTGTGCGCCCGATTACTGGGTGCATGATTACTGGGCACCCGATTACTGGGCACCCGATTACTGTCTGCCTGATTACTGGGTGCACAATTACTATACCCGATTACTGTACCCGATTACTGGGTGCACGATTACTGGGCACCCGATTACTGTGCCTGATTACTGGGTGCACAATTACTATACCCATTTACTGTACCCGATTACTGGGTGCACGATTACTGTGTGCACGATTACTGCCCCTGATTACTGGGCGCCCGATTACTATACCCAATTACTGGGTGCCCGATTACTGGGTGCACGATTACTGGGCACCCGATTACTGTGTGCCTGATTACTGTGTGAACAATTACTATACCCGATTACTGTACCCGATTACTGGTTGCACGATTACTGGGCACCCGATTACTGTGCCTGATTACTGGGTGCACAATTACTATACCCGTTTACTGTACCCGATTACTGGGTGCACGATTACTGGGTGCACGATTACTGGGCGCCCAATTACTGGGTGCCCGATTACTGGGCGCCCGATTACTGGCTGCATGATTACTGGGTACCTGATTACTGCCCCTGATTACTGTGCGCCCAATTACTGCACCTGATTACTGGGTGTCCGATTACTATACCCAATTACTGTACCCAATTACTGGGTGCCCGAATACTGGGCGCCCGATTACTGGGTGCACAATTACTGCCCCTGATAACTGGGTGCCCGATTACTGGGTGCCCGATTACTGGGCGCCCAATTACTGGCTGCACGATTACTGGGTACCTGATTACTGCCCCTGATTACTGTGCGCCCAATTACTGCACCTGATTACTGGGTGCCCGATTACTATACCCAATTACTGTACCCAATTACTGGGTGCCCGATTACTGGGTGCATGATTACTGCACCCGATTACTGGGTACCCAATTACTGCCCCTGATTACTGGGCGCCTGATTACTGTACCCGAATACTGGGCGCCCAATTACTGGGTGCACAATTACTGCCCCTGATAACTGGGTGCCCGATTACTGGGCGCCCAATTACTGGGTGCACGATTACTGGGCACCCGATTACTGGGTGCATGATTACTGGGCACTCGATTACTGTACCCGATTACTGGGTGCACGATTACTGGGCACCTGATTACTGGGTGCCCAATTACTGGGTGCACGATTACTGCCCCTGATTACTGGGTGCCCGATTACTGTACCCGAATACTGGGCGCCCGATTACTGGGTGCACAATTACTGCCCCTGATAACTGGGTGCCCGATTACTGGGTGCCCGATTACTGGGCGCCCGATTACTGGGTGCACGATTACTGGGCACCCGATTACTGTCTGCCTTATTACTGGGTGCACAATTATTATAACCGATTACCGTACCCGATTACTGGGTGCATGATTACTGGGCACCTGATTACTGGGTGCACGAATACTGGGTGCCCAATTACTGGGTGCACGATTACTGCCCCTGATTACTGGGCGCCCGATTACTGTACCCGAATACTGGGCGCCCCGATTACTGGGTGCACAATTACTGCCCCTGATAACTGGGTGCCCGATTACTGGGTGCCCCATTACTGGGCGCCGAATTACTGGGTGCCCGATTACTGGGCGCCCGATTACTGGCTGCATGATTACTGGGTACCTGATTACTGCCCCTGATTACTGTGCGCCCAATTACTGCACCTGATTACTGGGTGCCCGATTACTATACCCAATTACTGTACCCAATTACTGGGTGCCCGATTACTGGGTGCACGATTACTGCACCCGCTTACTGCACCCGATTACTGGGTGCACGAATACTGGGTGCCCAATTACTGGGTGCACGATTACTGCCCCTGATTACTGGGCGCCCGATTACTGTACCTGAATACTGGGCGCCCGATTACTGGGTGCACAATTACTGCCCCTGATAACTGGGTGCTCGATTACTGGGTGCCCGCTTACTGGGCGCCCAATTACTGGGTGCACGATTACTGTGCACCCGATTACTGTCTGCCTGATTACTGGGTGCACAATTACTATAACCGGTTACTGTACCCGATTACTGGGTGCATGATTACTGGGCACCCGATTACTGGGCACCCGATTACTGGGCTCCCGATTACTGGCTGCATGATTACTGGGTACCCGATTACTGCCCCTGATTACTGGGCGCCTGATTACTGTACCCAAATACTGGGCGCCCGATTACTGGGTGCACAATTACTGCCCCTGATAACTGGGTGCCCGATTACTGGGTGCCCGATTACTGGGCGCCCAATTACTGGGTGCCCGATTACTGGGCGCCCGATTACTGGGTGCACGATTACTGGGCACCCGATTACTGGGTGCATGATTACTGGGCACCCGATTACTGGGCACCCGATTACTGTCTGCCTGATTACTGGGTGCACAATTACTATACCCGATTACTGTACCCAATTACTGGGTGCCCGATTACTGGGTGCACGATTACTGCACCCGCTTACTGCACCCGATTACTGGGTGCACGATTACTGGGCACCCGATTACTGGGTGCACGAATACTGGGTGCCCAATTACTGGGTGCACGATTACTGCCCCTGATTACTGGGCGCCCGATTACTGTACTCGAATACTGGGCGCCCGATTACTGGGTGCATAATTACTGCCCCTGATAACTGGGTGCACGATTACTGGGCACCCGATTACTGGGTGCATGATTACTGGGCACCCGATTACTGTCTGCCTGATTACTGGGTGCACAATTACTATACGCGATTATTGTACCCGATTACTGGGTGCACGATTACTGGCACCCGATTACTGGGCACCCGATTACTGTGCCTGATTACTGGGTGCACAATTACTATACCCGTTACTGTACCCGATTACTGGGTGCACGATTACTGGGTGCACGATTACTGGGCACCCAATTACTGCCCCTGATTACTGGGCGCCCGATTACTGTACCCGAATACTGGGCGCGCCGATTACTGGGTGCACGATTACTGCCCTGATAACTGGGCACCCGATTATTGGGTGCCCGATTACTGGGTACCCGATTACTAGGTGCCCGATTACTATACCAGATTACTGGGCACCGATTACTGGGTGCACAATTACTGGCACCCGATTACTGCACCCCATTCCTGGGCCGCCCGATTACTGGGTGCTGATTACTATACCCGATTACTGGGTGCCCCCTAGTCCTATTATTTTTGGAAAGCGTGAATAGACCGCTTCACGTCTACCCGTTCCACTCCACTTCATTATTTTATAGACCTCTATCATATCTCTCTCAGACGCTTTTTCTCAAGCTGAAGAGCCTAGACCGCTGTTAGCCTTTCCTCATAGGGAAGTGTCCATCCCCTTTAGCATTTCGTCGCCCTTCTCTGCACTTTTCTATTCCACTATATCTTTATTGAGATGCGGCGACCAGAATTGAACACAATATTCAAGGTGCGGTCGCACCAGGAGCGATACAAAGGCATTGCCCAATACTGGGCGCCCAATTACTGCACCCATTACTGGTTGCCCGATTACTATACCCGATTATTGGGCACCCGATTACTGGGGTGCACGATTACTGCCATGATTACTGGGCAACCTGATTACTGTACCCGAATAGCTGGCGCCCGATTACTGGGTGCACATTACTGCCCCTGATAACTGGTGCCCGATTACTGGGTGCCCGATTACTGGGCGCCCAATTACTGGGTGCCCAATTACTGGGCGCCCGATTACTGGCTGCACGATTACTGGGTACCTGATTACTGCCCCTGATTACTGTGCGCCCAATTACTGCACCTGATTACTGGGTGCCCGATTACTATACCCAATTACTGTACCCAATTACTGGGGTGCCCGATTACTGGGTACCCGATTACTGGAGCCCGATTGCTATACCCGATTACTGCCCCTGATTACTGGGCGCCCCGATTACTGCACCCAATTACTGTACCTGATTACTGTACCCAATTACTGGGTGCCCGATTACTGTACTCGATTACTAGGCGCCCGATTACTGGTGCACGATTATTGCACACGATTACTGGGCGCCCGATTACTGGGTGCATGATTACTGCACCCGATTACTGCACCGATTACTGGGTACCCGATTACTGCCCCTTGATTACTGGGTGCCCAATTACTGGGCACCCGATTACTGTGTGCCCGATTACTGGGTACCCGATTACTATACCCGATTACGGGTGCCCGATTGCTGTACACGATTACTGCACCCGATTACTAGGTGCCCAATTACTGTACCCGATTTCTCTACCCGATTACTGCACCATCTAATGCTCTTTTCATAAAGAGGAGAGTGATGATGAATGAAGACTGAAAAGATGCCTTTCATATGTAAAGTTAATATACTAACACAGGTTAAATTTCTTAATTATTGGTCAATCTAGTCATCTATCACTTTATTATGACCTCATTTCCACAGATACATATTTCCACAGATCTGTGGATATATGTATGAATGTGGATTGAAACTGAAAATCGCTGTGAAGGAAACTTGATATAAGGATTCGGTTTGAGTGGAGTCATTTGCTTCAGTAGAAAATTGACCCACCCCGAAGATGTTGTGAACTTCTTTTTTGGATTCTTCTTTTTTCTGTTTATCAACGGACTAGTGATTGATACTCATCAATGAACTTCATGATGGAACATTTAACATTTCATCGTTTGGAATGAAGATAAGATAAGTCATCTGATTTTTGTGATGATGCATTTTTTAATAGGTCATGAAAGTTTGAAGAACTATATTGAGTATCGGGGGGTTAGAATAGAACACAGTCTATGTATAAGTAGTTTGTTAAATATTAACCAGTGATTATGTTTGATTAGAAAAAAGTAATGTGTTTGTAATAATATTTAGTATTGATTTTGATAAAAGGTGATTAGGTCATAATAAAGTGATAGTTTCATATGTAAAGGAGATATGTATAAACAACTACATTTGGCCATATACAAACAAAATGGACAATCAAATGCCCCTATGTATAACCTGCATTGGGATGCATGATATGCTGAAAAGGGTGTGCGAATAGTGAAGCCATGTACCTTAAACAAGCGCAAATCATTAAAATTATAAAAATGTTCAAACTCCTTAACATCACGTGAAGTACCCCAAGCAAACTTAATATACTTAACCGCTATAGTATGTCCTTACTAACTGGGTGTATAGTACAAAAATTAATATACGCCTATCCACTATGATCAAAGGATAGGTGTGGACTACCACAATTCCTATATAAAAAAACAAATTTCTATACATAATGGGGCCAATATTCAGACCGTGGGAGTTAGCCCGGCTAGCTCCTGCGGTCACCACTAAACCAAGATATTTAATACTGGGCCGTTTCTAGTGACCAGTATTGAATATTCAGTTTATTTTTGGACAGTGAATTAAAGTACCGTAGACTGTCCATAAAGTCCCTGGTGTTGAGGGGACATATGACCAGTCATCGGTAGGATTGACTAGAAGGCTTTTGTCTATAAGGTACCTTATGGCCCTGACTCCTTATTACTAAGGGGATATTTGGACTCTCACTAGTAATCATGTCTGTCATAGGGTTACCTTTAAATCTTAGATTTTCTACAGGAATGAGAGAAGACAAAGGAAAGTTATATATTTTATTCATGCTTACCAATACAAGACAATGTAATCAGACACAGCAATCACCTTCAGTACAGACCGACAAGGCTTCTGGCAGCAACTGGGTCTTCTGCCAGCCACTCCCAGATCTAGCCCCGCTTTTATACCCTCTCTCTCCATTGAAAGTAATGGGGCCCATAGACCGCTATGATAAAGTTGTTTATGCCAAACTTAGTCAACCGCAGATCCCCCTCTCACCCGCCTTCTTCTATTTTAGGTTCCTCAATTTTACACCTGCCATGATAAACAATTTTTTTTTATCTTACAGTTTCCATTTCATAACTCATGTTGTAATTCACCTTCCATTTTGTATCTTCAGACTACAACTGAACTTCCATTTTGATTACAGTCCCCTTGGCCTTACCTTTCCATTTCCAGTCATCTAGACTTCCTTTTAGGCTTAATTACTAGGCCAAGCTTTTCCAACAAGGCCTCAATTATACCAGCCATTGATTTTTAACATTACCAGTTGTTTTTAAGAGTCCAAACTCCAAGGTTTTGCCTTCCACCATTCCAGTGGAGGCCCAAGGAGGGCTCCTAGCTGTACCATATCTCTACAACGGTTAGAAGATAACTGGCTATGTTGATATTCAGACTTAGCTGGTTAATTTTTAACCGACCAAAGATATCCCATATATTCACACAGCCAAATATAGCCGCTAAAGTGGGGCTGAAAATCAACGAATAGCAAGTTATGTTGGCCGATATAATAACCGACCAGGTGCTGATCCTGGTCAGTTAAATGCTTTTGAATATCTGGGGAGAATAGATTTAAGTAGAAAAGGGTAAAAAGAAAAAGAAGGGAAAAAGAAGAAAAGGGGGGGGGGGGGGGAGAAGGTAAGCAGTGGAGGGAGGGGAATAGAAGAGATGGAGGGAAAAGGGGAGAAAACAAATCTACACTACTAAAGTAAAAAAAGGGGAAAAGAAGAAAAAAGGTGGAATGAGGAGGGAAAGGAAAAGGAAGGAAGGAGAAAAAATGGAAAGGTGAGAAGGAAGGAGGTGGAGGGGAGTGCCGCACAGATCTGTGCTGGGACCAGTACTATTTAACACATTATAAATTACCTGGAAATTGGAACTATGAATGTGGTGATTAAATTTGCAGAACACAAAAAACTATTCAAAGTTGTTAAAATGCAGAAAAAGATCTGATTTCATCAAAGACTTATTTATTTATTTATTAGGATTTATTTACCGCCTTTTTGAAGGAATTCACTCAAGGCGGTGTACAGCAAGAATAAGTCAAACGTAAGCAATAGACAGCAGTAAAAATATTCAAACAATACAAAGTATGGCATAGTATGCTACATTATAATGCCAACACAATAAAACATTTTAATAGACAGCAAAGATGGAACATATAGATAAGATAGAGTAACAGGAGTAAGAAAATAATGGACTAGTTAAAGAGTCGCAAATGAGGTCAAAAAGGTACTTGAACATTATCTTGACTAGGGTAGGAGTGGCTAAACATGTCCTGCTATTATATGTGCAGCTGGTGTCATCTACTTCTTCTGTTGAAGGGCTGGTTGAAGAGACAAGCTTTCACCCGCTTCCTGAAGTACAGATAGTCTTAGATAGTCTTGTGTTAAGCCTTTCAGGGAATGCATTCCAGAGCGTGGAGGCTACTCTGGAGAAGGCTAGCTTGCGGATATCACATCATGTGATGTCTTTTGTAGAGGGTGTGGTTAGGGAAACTCCTTGGGAGGACCTTAGTGACCTTAAAGGTATATACAGGCAGATCCTGTTCTTGAAGTACTACTACTACTACTACTACTATTTAACATTTCTAAAGCGCTACCAGGGTTACGCAGCGCTGTACAATCTAACAAAGAAGGACAGTCCCTGCTCAAAGGAGCTTACAATCTAAAGGAAAAAAGTGCAGTTATTCAAATTGGGGGCAGTCTAGATTTCCTGGATAGAGGTACAAAGGTTAGGTGCCGAAAGCGACATTGAAGAGGTGGGTTTTGAGAAAGGATTTGAAGATGGGCAGGGAGGGGGCTTGCGTATGGGCTCAGGGAGTTTATTCCAAGCACTACTACTACTACTTAGCATTTCTATAGCATGGGTTTTTCTGCATGACCTTTAACTAAAATTAGCAAGTGAGCCCTGCGACACAACGTAACCAAAGACCATAATGGACACAACTCTTCCTCACTAAGTTCCCCTAATGTATTTACCATGCATGAACCTCATCCTACCATAATATCACCTTGTATTTGATCATACTGGAACTGGCTTACGCCGTAACGGTACTATGTAAGCCACATTGAGCCTGCAAATAGGTGGGAAAATGTGGGATAGAATATAACAAATAAATAAATAAAATACTGTCACCTATTTTGTAGGCAGTAAGGGCTCAAGTGCTAATCCTGCCTCAATCAGTTAGTGTGTGATAATGTAGCTACACTAATTAGTTCAGACACACCCCTTTTCTGCCCTCCAGACATGCCCCTTGGCAAAAAAAATATATATTTTTTTAAAGCACGCACATATCAAAAGTACCATGGGATGTCTTGGCGTACCCCACGGTATAACATTTTAAGCTATAGTAAACACATATTAGTGCTTACTGCATCTTGCTAAAACGGTCCCATAGGTACCCATGGTTTTTACAACATGGCACCTAAGCTGGCAACCACTTTCCTTCTTAAACCAGGTGCCCTCCTCTAAAATTACCCTCCATATGATTGGTAGCCATTCCGTACATTTTATTTATTTATTTATGACATTTGTATCCCACATTATCCTGAAGAAGCTCAGCTTCAGTGTGGCTTTTATTCAAGAAAAACATCAAAATATGATACAGTCAGATAATTAATTATAACATTTTAACATATTACGAATAATTGTGTGTGTCATGAAGCTAGGCAAGAGTATTGGTTATGTCGAAATATATAAGAGAAATGGCAGCATTAGTTTATTGTCTTTTGATAAGATATGTACTTAATAGAAAAACCTTTAGTAATTTACGGAATCTCAGATAATCAGATTTCACCTGATGACTACGTATATGCTAAGAGATCTTTCACCAATGAAGGAAACAGAACTGCTGCAGAATCCAAGAGCAAATATTTAATACATCTTTTGCTTACCTTCTCTACTATGCTTTGAAAGTCCCTCCGGTAATCTATGAAACTAAATTCCATGCTTGAGAAGAGTGAATCCAAACTGGGCATGGGTAACTCTTGAGTTCTCATGAAAGACTGATTGTGTCCTAGAAGTATTTTCAAAGTACATAGGATCTGTAAATATTTGTGTAGTTATTAAATATGCATTACATCATAGCATTTTCAATTCTAGGCAAAGAAATGCTAGCCAGATTTGATTCAATCTCCTCTCGGTATCGATGTTACTGAACACACAGAGAATTCTGAAATATCAAGGAACAATTAGGTGAAGAAAACGTTGATTTTCTTGGAATTCAAGGATCCAAGCGCTAGAAAAAGTGTATGCTGCACTTACCTATAACTATCAGTCTGTTATAAGAAGCACATTAAACACTCTCCAGGGAAGAGCCACTTGAAGCCAGCAATAAAGCTATTTCACAAAGACTGAAGTTATATGTCCCCTAATAGGCAGCCAGAATGGAGCGAAAGCTTTGTGTCAGTAATAAAAAAAATAAAACGTTAGAACTGTGTGTCTATGAAAACAACAAGAACAAAGCTGAGACTGTATCCTGACAACCTGAACCTATGCAAGTGATGGGTATGCCCTAGTAAAGACTGACGAACTGCTATCTCTTCAACGTATCTCTCTGCACAAATTGTTACTTTGCAAGAACTTTTTCAAAAACATGCTCTTCATTTACTCTTATGGCTCTCTTCTTTATTCTTCAATCAGTTCAATTCTTCAGTGTTCTGCTTTTTCTAGAGAACATAATTTGTACTATGTTATGCAATGTAACAGGTGCAAAGAGTTCTTTCCTCTCCCATTTGGTTTTCTACAATGCCATAAACTGGCAACAGCTCTCTGGCTGATATTTAAAGGCATTTTTCTACTTAGCAGGTGCTGCTAACTGGGTTAGTGACAGCCAGCCGAACACTCAACAGCAAGAACAGGCCAGAGCTGTTGAATATTCCCTCCGACTGCCTCAGCACTATCCGGAGAGTCCTGAGGTGATCCGTGGGCAGAGCTTAGGGGGAGCCAGGGGTAATCCAGCTAGCCGCGATATTCAGCCCACCTAACCGAATAGCAGCACCTGTCTGCACCCATTCCTAGATATTCAGCCTTAGCCAGTATCCGGATATCGGTGCTGAATATCCAGTGCTTTTTTTACCCAGCTGACCACCACAGTTTAATATCAGTCCATTTGATTTTTGCATAAAGGAACAGATACTAAAATGCATTAAGATTTGCAGTTAACATGCCTTAATGTGGGATTTTACTGTGTGTTAGCTACAAATCTAATGCGGCAATCAATGGAGGTATGTGTAGTTCCCCCCCCCCCCTGATATTCAAAAGCATTTAACTGGCCAGGATCAGCACCTGACTGGTTAAATGCATCATAACCGGCTATCCACAAATTTTCAGGGGGACATGGCCAGCCATGACCCACTGACAATTTGCAGTTAGCGGATAGTTGCTTATATCACATGATATAACTAGCTGCATATTTTCAACACAAGTTTGGCGGCCATATTTGGCTGTGTGAATACCAGGCCTCTCTTTGGCCAGTTCAAATTTAACTGACCAGCACTGAAGCAGCCAAAATTAAACTGCATATTCAATGCTGGTCACCGAAAACAGGCCATCATTCAATATCCGGCCTCAACGCCAACCGTGGGAGTTAGCCCGGCTAAGTCACATGGTCTGAATATCAGGCCCAGTATGTTTATATTGAGGTTAAGTACATAAGTAATGCCACACAGGGAAAAGACCAAGGGTCCATCGAGCCCAGCATCCTGTCCATGACAGCGGCCAATCCAGGCCAAGGGCACCTGGCGAGCTTCCCAAACGTACAAACATTCTATACATGTTATTCCTGGAATTGTGGATTTTTCCCAAACCCATTTAGTAGTGGTCTATGGACTTGTTCTTTAGAAAACGTCCAACCCCTTTTTAAACTCTGCCAAGCTAACCGCCTTCACCACGTTCTCCGGCAACGAATTCCAGTGTTTAATTATGCGTTGGGTGAAGAAAGATTTTCTCCATTTTGTTTTAAATTTGCTACACTGTAGTTTCATCACATGCCCCCTAGTCCTAGTCCTAGGTTGTGCATTAATGGTCCCATTAGTGTGCAGTACCTGCTCCCAGTTAACGTGGGAGTACTTACTGTCTCCTATTTAAGTTAGCGTGTGATAAGTAAAGCACTAAGGGGTCCTTTTACTAAGAAGTGCTGAAAAATGGCCAGCGCTAGTGTAGGCACGTGTTTTGGATGCGTACAGGTCCACTTTTCAGCGCACCTGCAAAGAGGTTTTTTTTTAGCCAAAAACGGACATGCGGCAAAATAAAAATTGGAATGCGTTCATTTTGGGTCTGAGACCTTACCCCCACCCATTGACTTAGCAGTAAGGTCTCACACGTTAACTGGGCGGTAATCGTCAGAACGTACACTGCAGATTACCGCCCGGTTAGCGCCGCATGCCAGCAAATGCAAAATATTTTCCGGTGTGCGTATCGGACGCATGTAAAAATTTGAATTACCGCCAGGGGCATGCAGTAGCTGGGCGATAGTTCTAATTTAACTCATGTAGCTTAAATCCATAATTGTTTGATAACATTCAGAAAAAATAAATAAATAAAATAAAAGTCACAATTAATACCTTTTATTAAATTTAGATATTATATGTCAAAGAATAAAGTGGTTGCTCAAAGCATATTCTAACCACAATCGCTCAACTGCAAAACACTATGCACAACTTTGTCCAAAAACACACTCAGAACCTTACTGTACCATAAATATTACACTGGGCAGACCTAATACACCAATATACCACCCATACGGAAAATGCAGACAGTCAATAATATGAAACAAGGGATCATATCATCACAATTCTTATGTAGAGCCACAAAACACCCTAATTCATGTTTAATGGGATAAAATGCCATAAATAATTAATAAATATAAACTTTTAATGTTGAGCACCTTATTCTCAAAGTGGACATATTCCAAACACTATAATGAAAATAAAACGATCTTTTCTACCTTTGTTGTCTGGTGATTTTTCTGATCATGCTGGCCCAGTATCCGTTCTGCTGCTATCTGTCCTCAGTGCAGGTCAGGAAGTCATCCTCGTTAAATATCTCCCTGGCAACCAAGGACACCTCCAGCCAACCCCCTGCTTTCCCAGCAGTAAGGTAAACAAACCATAAATCAATTTCTACAACTGCTAGAGGGCTTTCACTGCAGCTCCTGCTGTGAGGATGGAGGTAAATCAACAATTTAATCCCCTCAGAGCAGCTGGACTCCACAGCTGATCCATTCTGCTGCAGCAGGGGGAGGCTTAGCCTCTCCAAGCCTCTTATAGTGGGCGCCTATGGGAGAGAGGGAGGCGTGCACCTCGGATGGAAGGGGGGCCTGGAACTCGGAGGGGAGGAGAGGGAGGGAGGGAAGGAGGGGG
>NW_021963639.1:0-68147 GCF_901765095.1 Microcaecilia unicolor | reverse complement strand
GGTGGGGTCCGAAAGGGATGGTGGAGGGGCAGTGCGCCGGGAGGGTCAAAGAGTGGGCGGGGGGGGGGGGGCTAAAAATGTGCCCTCTCACTTCGGGCTCTGGACTCCCCCTCCTGCCAAAGTCTGGCTATGGCCTCTGGGGGCAAGGTATGAGAAAACAGAAGGAAGACAAAGGCCTCCATTTTACCCCTCAGTAGCCCCTCAGTATAAAGGAAAACGTAATATGCTTACCAAAATAAAGAGCTTCTACAAAAGCGCAGAACTCAAAATCAGTTCTAGTACATTTTGCAATTAGAAGTAAGGATGCCGGACTTCCACTGAGACCTCTGTCTCTTTGTGTCGGTGTAATCTCTTATTTGGGTTGTAGCAATATCAACATCCCACAAATTTCTCAATTTGAACTTCCCCAGCTGTAAAAGACTAAAATACAAGCTGATGCATGCCACTACCTTCTCCTACACGAGCACGCAAATATGGAATGCTCTACCCACAGACCTGAAATCAATTGTCAAAACAAATAACTTTCGCAAATCTCTGAAGACACACTTTTTCAACAAGGCCTACAACGAGAACCAACAGCTTCACTAATTCACTTTCCCAACCCAACCAGTTATGAAAATTCACTTCTACTATCACCCGCCCAATCACTTCCTCTTTCTTCCCTACTTAATCTCTACACACTACTAACTGTATCTGATATTCTGGAATGACAATGTCATAACAAAACTATGTAAGCCACATTGAGCCTGCAAATAGGTGGGATAATGTGGGATACAAATGCAATAAATAAAATAAAAACATTACATATTGGTTCTCGTTGCTTCCAGAGATATCAGGTAAGGATATGCAGGAGTACATTTAATTCTTAGACAGCTGGTATGGCATTAGTTGAAAATTTGTTACACAAATCCAAAGTATGAAGATACTACATATTAAACAGTTGACTGTCAAGAGTACTGGACTGACAGCAGTGAGAATCTTCACGAATCCACAGAACAGACAGTTACAAACAGGAGGAATCAGTGCAAGTTTTCAGAATTTGTCTTACTAATCATTCTCATTCCTGGTATGGTAAGGACATCTCTAAGACAAAAAGGGTGGTTTAGCTTCTTTGACCATTTAGTTTTTGGCACCAGGGTGATATAACGCCAGCATTAGGCCATCTTATCTGTATTCTGGAAAGCGTTTTTAAATGTGCAAATATGATTCATCCTTGTGTAAATCCTCTGGGACATCTAGGCAGTGGCGTACCAAGGGGGGGGGGGGGGGGGGCGGTCCGCCCTGGGTGCACGCCACTGGGGGGTGCCGTGGCGCGCGCCTGTCGGCTGTGAGTTCGAATCGCTATGCTAAATTCTCTCGTTCACTGCAGCTCCCTCCCTCTGCCCCGGAACAGGAAAGTTCCGGGGCAGAGGGAGGGAGCTGCACTGAACGAGAGAATTTAGCATAGCGATTCGAACTTGCAGCCGTCAGGCGCGCGCCGCGGCACCCCCCCCAGCGGCATGCACCCGGGGGGGGGGGTCATTTCGCTGGGGGGGGGGGGGGCGCATCGGCGATCCGCCCCGGGTGTTGTCGAGGCTAGAAATGCCACTGCATCTAGGTCTCAGAGTGAAAGGCTCTAAAGTTTTGTGAAAGTTCCAAATTATTCTACAGTTTGATGCACATCCTTAGTATGAACACAGAATGGCCTCTCCATGAAATAAGAAAGAAATAGGAGAAACAGACTGGAGTGCTAAAAGAATGCCTTCTATTCCTGATCACCTGTTGTGGGCTTTTGAATTCTTTACCTGGACAAGGTGCCATCTTGCAGACTTGAGAGCTGTCTGGCTTCTCACCATCACACTGCCCGATGCTGTTATCGCTGGTCTTGCATGACACCTTTCGCTGCTGGATACCCTCACCACAGCTGGACGAACACTGCCAAGAGGTGAAAAATAATAACAACACATTCAGTAGTCCCAACAATTCATCAATGAGAAATAACATCAACCCTTGCAACAGTTCTAAGAAACAACCGATGGACAATATCACCAAGAACTCCATCAATCCTAACAACCAATCACCTTCACTATTCAACAAGTACAAACTTAAGGGTCTACTTTCCTTTATAAAATGCTAGTGTATTGGTTACGTGTGGGCATTTGCGCCTAGGCTCAATCACTTATACCCTGTCAGAACTGGTGTAGATGATTACACCTGGGTGCTGGAGCCATATCGAATCTTATAGTATTCTATAAGATACACATGTAAATGTGAGTTCTGCTCAAACTCTGCCCATGTGTACACCTATTTGTCAAATACTCATTATACAAGATACACAAGTATTTGAAGAATAGTGCATAGGCAGAATATTGTCATGTAAATGTGTATTTGCTGATATTATGAAAACTTACACAGATAAGACTAGATTCAGTAAATGGTGGCCAAATGTGGGTGCCGAAAAAATACATGCTGAGCACTATTCTATGAATGGTGCTTCAAGCTGGGTCAACCACCAAGGGCGAGGGATCAAAAAAAGAGGAAACCAAAGCTAGTATAAATAATCAAGTCTTTATTGCTTTTAAAATGTTGCAAGCCAAGTACTGAAAGGGAAATGGGACTTGATATATCGCCTTTCTGAGGTTTTTGCAACTACATTCAAAGCGGTTTACATATATTCAGGTACTTGTTTTGTGCCAGGGGCAATGGAGGGTTAAGTGACTTGCCCAGAGTCACAAGGAACTGCAGTGGGAATCAAACTCAGTTCCCCAGGATCAAAAATCCACTGCATTAACCACTAGGCTACTCCTCCTCAACACAGCTGTGTTTTGGCTGGTGTGCCTTCATCAGGAGCCTTATCTTAGCTACCACAGAAACAGTTGTATGAACAATGAAGACTGGTACAATAAAATACACATAGGACTAGCTTATTGAGCAGCTACACCAAGCTTGATAGTGTAGCCGCTTGGTAAGCTTTAGTCCTATGTGTATTGCACCAGTCTTCATTGTTTGTGAGGTTTGGAGTTCTCCTTTTTATTCCTTGTGCTTAGAGTTGGTGCCATTCATAGAACAGAACTTAGAACTGAGATCCACGCCCAACTTTGGGGGTAAGGATTTATACCAACTGAAACCTGGTGTGTAAATCCTCATGCTCAAATTAGATGTGGATCCCCCAAATTCTACAATACTGCGTGCATCTTTAGTGAACACTCCTGACCCACCCATGCCCCTCCCATGGTCATACCCCCTTTTCAGTTACATGCTAAAAACGTTGCATGCTATAAAGATGTGCATGCAAAGAATAGTGCTTAGCAAGATGAATGTACAGATCTAGATTGTTGCTAATTAACTAGGGCTGTACCGAATACTCATATTCAATTCAATCCCGAATAGTGCCCCAAATACATTATCCACCAGATTCTATATATAGCGACTAGAGTTAAATATGCAATTTTGGCCAAATTGTGCATGGAACTTAATTAATGAGCCAATCAATGCCGATAACTGGCTATTAACAATAATTATGGCACTAATTGGAACTAATTAGAATTTACATGCATAATTTGCTAAGAGTGTTTTGGGTGAGACTTTGGCAGGCTTATAATGTGGATGCTTTTCTGTGATAATGGAATAGAAAAAAAGGTCCAGGGCAGAAACGAAGTACATTTTTATCTAGATATGTTTCAGTCATGACTATATTAGAAAAAGGTGCCTTAACTGACCAGCTGGCCACTGGACAGATAAAGGCATGACCTCCCCTTAATCCCCCAGTGGTCACTGATCTCCTCCCACTCCACAAAGATGTGACAGTGATAGCACATACCAGGCTCTGTGACAGCTCCAGATATTATAGCCATTCCTAAGAAAGCAGCAAACAAGTAGTGTAGCCCAGTGGTCAGTGCAGTGGACAGTGAAACAATGGACCCAGGTTCAATTCCCACTATAGCTCTTTCATTTCTGTAGAATTTTTGAGCCCTCCTGGAATATAGAAATACCTCCTATACCTAAATACATGAGTAACCTGCAAGCCTGGAGGGCTCACTATACAATATGAAGGGGTTTAGGTGGGATTTTTACCTGGGTGTCTTTATGTGAAGTTCATTGCAGTGACCACTAAGCTGCCCCTCTGCATTGCTGGGATGTCTGTATGACCAGTTTATTAGGGGTGCTGTCAGACAGACATCTCTTTGGGTTGTTGTTCTATATTTTTCCATGGGGCTTTTTTTTTTTTCAAAAATGGTACTTACAGATGGACATGTTAAGCTTGAAAACTCTAGCTCACAGCCGTAATTGAACCAGAAATGTAGACATTTGTCTGGTTCAATTATGGCTGTGAGCTAAACGTTTTTGGTAAAAGTCTCAATTCAGACTTAGACATCATATCAAAAATGCCCCTCCATGTTATTGTTCACTGCTTTCTGGAGGGTGCCTGGGTGACACTTATTCCAGATTCTTCCCCAAAATAGGGAGATTATTAGAACAATTTGAGACTCATGATATTATTGTTGGGGGTGATTTCAGTATAGCGTATGATTCACAAATGGATAAAACATACAATCTCCACATTATTTCTTTTTAGTAGAGGAAGGAGTTTCCCAATTTCTGTGAGTGTCTGGACCTAATAGATACTTGGAGAATGCTGCACCCCACGGAAAGGGATTACACCCACATTTCAAGGGCCTATTTGACCTGCTGATAATGAAGGATGTCTTAACTATAGGTTCCCTAATGATCTCTGATCACTAGATGATCTGAGTTGATCTAACTTTGGGGACTGGGGATCATTCCACTGGTGGTTCCCCATCTTCGTATATGAGGATAGTGCTTTCAATGAGTTCTTACATAAGAATTGGGAAACTTATTATGAGTTTAATTAATACTACCTGGAGAATCCCACCCTTTTTTGGAATGCAGCAATGCCCACATTATGGGGGGAAATAATAGCTTATATAATCCATAAAAAAGTACTTTGGACAAAAGAATTTTGACTTTTTAAAATCAGATCCGAAGGGATTGCAGGACTCTGGCAAACCACCCATCACAAGCCTTGCAAGAGCAAGTGATGGCAGGGCCTATGAAATTAAACACCCTATTACAACAGTGAGTCAAAAAAATCTATAATCTATTATAAATATAAGCTGCTTCGATATGGTTATAGACCAGGTAAACTGTTTGCTTCTCTCACAAGGAAATGAGAGGGGATATGCAGAATTACAGTGCTAGACAATGGAGTAGGGGTATTGACTAATAATGAGCCCCAGATCACTAATATATTTCACCAATTTTTCCTTCAACTATATAAAAAGGAACCTAGGACTAGGGCCAATCAGAGCCGGTATCTGCAAACAGTTCATTTACCTATGCTATTGGCAGATCAACAAGCGCTGTTGAATGATCTGATTACAGAGGAGGAGGTAGTAGGGGTTATACAATTACCAACTCTAGACAAAGTGCCAGGACCAGATGGTTTCAGTAGTGAGGATTATAAGAATCTTAAGGAGAAAGTAGTGGAAGTTCTGACTCAATTATTCTATCACTTAGTGGACCAACAAGTACTGCTGAATGATACCAATATTGCTCACATTACATTGGTTGCTAAACCAGGAAAGTATCCATCTCACTCATTAATTTTGACATGAAGATAATGGCCAAGGTGCTTGCTAACTGGCTGGCCAGGGTTTTTTTTGGCATCACTATCTGGTCAAAAATAAGAGGCTTTTATTGGCATCTATAGAAACCAGTTTCATAGCTAAGGTACCTTTGATGCTGATCAGTTTCAACACAGAAAAAGGTTTTGATTGTGTAAACTGGGATTACCTTTGGGCAGTGATTTTGGCTATACAGGCCATTTTTTTGGCTGTGGCTTTGGCTTTGTACTGGGAACCAAGGATGGAAGTGGTAGCTAATAGTATAATATCTTTGTTTTGAATTTGGAGAGGGAGACTTGGCAGGCTTATCCTCTTTCACTGCTTTGATTTTTACTTTCTATTCAGTCTCTTCTCCAGGCAGTGGTGGGTAACCCTGCAATAGAAGGCATCTAGATTGGCCAATAACAGTTTAAGATTGATGCGTTTGCAGGTGATATTTTAGTTCATTTATTGAATCTCCAAAGGTCTTTGGCAACCTTGATGGGTGAGATGGAAGTATTTGGCTCCTTTTCTGGCCTTAATATTAGTAACTCTGAAGCATTACACAGGCAATGCAGAATAACTGGGTTGGTACCTTTCCATTGCATTGGGTAGAGGGTTCCTTTAAGTATCTGGGGATTCATTTAACTGCTGATCCTTTAAAGTTATAGAAAGAAAATATTATCCCCTTCTTGACTCAAATGCACAAAGTTTTAGACAGTTGGAAATCGCTTCCTCTTTTGCTACTGGGGTGGATCACCTTGTCACCATATAGATTATCTCCACTGCAAGGTGCATTCACCAGCTTTGCATTTATGTCTTCTCATAAGTCCAAGGCTCAGTGACGTTCCTAGGTCGGCTGCCACCCGGGGCGGATCGCCGATGTGCACCCCCCCCCCCCCCGGGTGCATTCTTGGCTGCTGGGAGCAGCCGCGCGGCTCTCGGCTCTGCTGGCTCCCTGCTCCTTCTGCCTCGGAACAGGGAGTAACCTGTTCCGGGGTAGAGTAAGCAGGTAAACAGTGGCGGCTCTCTGCACCCCTCCAGCGGCGTGCACCACGGCGGACCACCCCCACCACCCCGCCCTTTCTATGCCGCTGCCAAAGCTCATAGCCATGCCAGTCTTCTGGTGGCAATAACTGAAGCTGAGACTTTAGATGAGGTGTAAAAGACACAATAAGCAGAAGGGATGAGCTCCACATTCATCTGCTCCAGCTAGAATATATGCCAGCTCAGACTGTGTTTGGGTAGGTAAACTAGAGGAAAAGCCTTGTACTCTTCCCAAACTGTGTGCATGTATTGTACCATGAAGAACCAATGAGCAAAAATGTTCAAATGGAAGTGTTCACTGAGCAACTAGGCTATCCCTGTCCCCTTAACTTTAATCCACAATGGAGCATTACTTGCTTCTAGTGAATTAGTTCTAGTCTTGGTTTCAATTAAATAACCCCCACCCACACCCAGCAGCACTACCACCAGCCCCGTTTCTGCAGTAACTATCCCACCAAGAGAATGAGGAACCCAATTCCAGAGCAGCTGGAACTCACTTGGGACCAGGCTCCTGTTTTCCACTGGGAGGGGCAGGGCAATCGGTTGCATGGAGTCCTTGTGTCTGGCCGTTCACTGGTGCAGTATTTGTTAGGCACAGTTTGATTGGTACCATTCTGCAGTTGCTGGACGCATTGAACCATACGAGTTTTCAGCCCAAGCTTGCCACAGGTTTTGCTGCAGGCTCCCCAATCCTCTGTTACCCACCTGCAAGAAATAACAATATTATTTTTTTTTTATTTCTAGCACCAGCATACACACTGGTATGCAATATACTTAGCATCATTCACTTTCAGTATCAAAATATTCCCAAATAATTGTTAGCTAAGCACTGCACAGTGCACCTGCAGCATAACTACAATATAGAGGGGCATAATCAAACGGCGCCGGCGAAATCGATCGCCGGTGATCTATTTTGGCGGCGCCGCAACAGCTGGCCAGAACCGTATTATCGAAAAAGATGGCCGGCCAACTTTTGTTTCGATAATACGGTTGGGGCCGGCCAAATGCCACAGATCGCCGGGTTTGAGATGGCCGACTTTGTTTTTCAGCGATAATGGAAACTAGAACCGGCCATCTCAAACCTGGCCAAATCCAAGGCATTTGGCCGTGGGAGGGGCCAGCATTCGTAGTGCACTGGTACTTCTGGATGTTTAGATCTTGCTGATCAGTTATGTTATGACTTACTTGTTCAGGAGTGCTGTATTTTGTAATACTGTTTTGAGAAATGTTCAAGAAAGACTTCATACAAATGAAAAAAGTCCCTGCCATGCATTTTCCCTTGATGGCCGTCCCCGACCTGCACTTCCCTTAATAGCTTAAAGTGCACGTCTCTTGTCTTTCTCCCTGAACAGGGAAATCAAAACTTTTTGTACACTGCTTTTTTTGTAGTAACAGTGGGATTTGAACCAGCCACCTCTGCATTACAAGACAAGTGATGTAACCACTTGGCCACAGCTCCACTTACTTAGGTGTCCCTCCCTTTTGATTATACCCCTCCAGGTCTCTCTCAGCCACTCACAGACAGCTTAACGCACTGTGATTGGCTGAGAGAGACCTGAAGGGGTATAATCAAAAGGGAGGACCTGCCAAGTAAGTGGAGCTGTGGCCAAGTGATTACATCATGGCTCTTGTAACACTGAGGTGGCTGGTTCAAATCCCACTGCTACTACTAAAAAAAAAAAAAAAAAAAAACTGTGAGCAAAAACTGTTTTGATTTCCCTGTTTGAGGAGAAAGCCGGCCATTAAGAGAAGTGCACTTTCGGAGAGAAACACGGCTATTAAGGGAAGTGCACATCAGGGACGGCCATCAAGGGAAAATGAACGGCAGGGACTTTTTTAATTTGTATGAAGTCTTTCTTGAACATTTCTCAAAACAGTATCACAAAATACAGCACTCCAGAACAAGTAAGTCATAACATAACTGATTAGCAAGATCCTTTTTTTTTTAACGAGCTGGCCGACTGGCTTCCCCTCCTAGGAAGGAAATGTTTTAAAGTTTTTTTTTTGGGTGGGAGGGGGTTGGTGACCACTGGAGGAGTATGGGGAGGTCATCCCCGATTCCTTCCGGTGGTCATCTGGTCAGTTTGGGCATCTTTTTGAGACTTGGTCGTGAAAATAAATAGACCAAGTAAAACCGGCCAAATGCTCGTCATCGCCGGTTTTCTTTTTTCCATTATCAGCTGAAGCCGGTCATCTCGTAAGCACGCCCACATCCCGCCTTCACTACCCTGCCAACACGCCCCCTTGAAGTTTAGCCGCCTCTGCGACGGAATGCCGGCGAGTGTGTCCAAAAATCGGGTTTCGATTATACCGATTTGGCCGGTTTTAGGAGATGGCCGGCCCTCTCCCGATTTGTGTCGGAAGATGGCCGGCTATCACTTTCGAAAATAAGCTGGATAGTTAACAAAGGCATCAAAGGCAAATATTTTGTGCTTGTACTAACTACAGTTTGGTTGAGCACGGAACAATATGGGCTCAATATTCAGCCAGCAGTGGGCAGTGTTTTTGCTGTCCACCAACGGTGTTAAATCTGGATATTCAATGCTGGGCCATTTCTGGCGACCAGCACTGAATATCCAGAGTTTTTTTAATCGCTAAAAAGTTTGCCTATTTCAACTGTTGAACATAGCTGTTTAAGCGCTGAATATCCACGCGTAACCAACCATGTTGCACAATATAGCTGGTTAGCGGCTAGCCACTAACTGCCGATATTTAGCGGGAGATAACAGGTTATCTCCCATTGAACATCCATGGTTATGCATCGATATGCTATTTAACTGGTCAGCAGCCATGTCTTGCTGGTTAAATAGCTTTGAATATATCAGGGGGTCTATCTTCTTTGCAATTAAAGTATAATTCCAGTGGTCAAGACTACAGAGTGCTCCTGCTTTGTATTTAGTTCTTAAATCTGAACAGAAAAATGCCCCTATTTTTGCGATCACATTGAATGGTATTTAATGCCTAGAGTTTGGGGCGGGGGGGGGGGGGGGGGGGGGGGAGAGCCAGGAGCGTACTATTATAATAGGAAAAACAAAAGAAATTGAGCAATGACCACTCACATTCCAACACAAGGGCAAAGTTTATTTAAAATACACAAGCTAAAATACTGACTCGATGCATTGTGTGTTTTGGCACATGAAGCGCCTGCCTCAGGAGTCAAAAATCAAACTTAAATGAAGGTCATATAATGGGATATAAAATAAATACCATATATGCAAAAAATAATGCATGTGCAGTAAACACTATAAAGATAAATGTATATAAAATCAAACACATATGAAGAACATGTGGTTAACCGGGAGCAAATACATAATCATATATGCATTATTTTTTACATATATGGTATTAATAAAGGTGGAAAGAAGAGCAAGAGCAAACGACAGCTACCATAGTTAAAGGGAGAAGTGAAAGAGGCTATTAGAGCCAAAAGAACATCTTTCAGAATATGGAAAAAAGATCCAAATGAAGAAAACAAGAAGCAAAATAAGCACTGGGAAGTTAGTTGCAAAGCTTTGATAAAAAAGGACAAACTTGCCTCGGAAGCAAAAACTCATAGTAATAACTTTTTCAGGTGTAGCAGAAGCAGAATGAATTCTTTCCCTTGATGTGTACTGAAGAAGATGCAAGAGAGACGTTTTTCAAGGGTGATGATGAGGAACTGAAAGAAATCTTGGTGAATTTGGAAGACGTGCTGAGTCAAACCAGCAAATAAAGGAGTAGTAAATTATCTGGACCAGATGGTATATACCCCAGGGTGCTGAAGGGACTCAAATATGAATTTGCGGGTCTGATGTTAGTGATCTGTAACCTGTTGTTAAAATTGTCCATAGTATCTGAAGATTGGAAGGTGACCACTGTAACGGCTATTTTTAAAAAGGGATCCAGAGGTGATCCAGGAAATTACAGACCAGTAAGTCTGACGTCTGTGCTGGGCAAAATAGTGGAAACTAATATAAAGAATAAAATCACTGAACACATAGAGAAACATGGTTTAATGAGACAGTCAACATGGATTTAGCCAAGGGAAGTCTTGCCTCACCAATTTGCTTTAGTTCTTTGAAGGCATGAATAAACCTGTAGATAATGGTGAGATGGTTGATGTAGTGTATCTAGACTTTTAGAAAGCATTTGACAAAGACCCTCATGAAAGACTCCTGAGGAAATTAAAAACCATGGGATAGGAGGCAATGTGCTGTTGTGGATTAGGAATTGGTTGATGGATAGAAAACAGAGGGTAGGGTTAAATGGCCAATTCTCTCAGTGGAGGAGGGTGAATAGTGGAGTGCCCCAGGGATCTGTACTGGGACCAGTGCTATTTAACATGTTTATTAATGCTTTGGATATGGAAACGAGTGAGGTGATTAAATTTGAAGACACAAAAATATTCAAAGTTGTGCACAATCATGAGGATTGTGAAAAATTCCAGGAAGACCGTAGGAAGTTGGAAGACTGGGTATCCAAATGGCAGATGAGATTTAATGTGAACAAGTGCAAACTGATGCACATTGGGAAGAATAATCCAAATCATAGTTATTTAATGCTAGGTTCCACCCTAGGAGTCAGCACCCAAGAAAAAGATGTAGGTGTCATCGTGGACAATACGCTGAAATCTTCTGGCCAGTGTGTGGTGGTGGCCAAAAAAGTAAACACAATGCTAGGAATTATTAAGAAAGGGATGGTAAATAAGACAAACAATATTATAATGCCTCTGTATTGCTCCATGGTGCGACCACACCTAGAGTGTTGCATTCAATTCTAGTCACTGTATCTTGAAAAAGATATAGCAGAATTAGGAAAGGTTCAAAAAAGGGTGACCAAAATGATTAAGGAGATGGAACTCCTCTCATATGAGGACTCTTCAGCTTGGCAAAAAGATGGCTGAGGGAGGATATGATAGAGGTCTACAAAATGCTTAGTGGTATAGAACGGGTATATATATATCAATTTTTTACTCTTTCAAAATGTGCAAAGACTATGGCACACTCAAGGAAGTTACATGGTATTACTCTTAAAATGAACAGGAGGAAATATTTTTTTCACTCAAAGAACAGTTAAGCTCTGGAACTCATTACCAGAGAATGTAGTAACGGTGGTTAGCGTATCTGGGTTTAAAAAAGGTTTGGACAAGCTCCTGGAGGAAAAGTCCATAGTTTACTATTGAGATAGACATGGGGAAAACTACTGCTTGTCTCTGGAATCAGTAGCATGAATGTTGCCACTATTTGGGATTCTGTCAGGTACTCGTAATCTGAATTGGCCACTGTTGGAAGCAGGATACTGGGCTAGATGGACCATTGGTCTGACACAGTCTGGATATTCTTATGTTCATACACTGCTCTCTCACCCTGGTTGGGAGCACTCCTGCAGGTTACAGCGTCTGCGAATTGGCTTGGGTTTTTTACTGTTGTCACAGAAGTTGCGATGCACCAGTCGATTATTGCTCTTCTGCCGACAGCCATACTTGGTGTACTGGATGCCTACAAAGAACCAAGCAGAACAGAAAAGGGCAATGAAAAGAGAGAAAGAGCGTGTGCAAGCAAATTACGATCACCATGAAATCTGCAAAGTACAATGTATATAAGAATGTCAGTGTCATGTCCCCTACCTCAACGCAAGCGGTGTCCTCGGGCTGTGTGGGGTCCTGTCGACACGTACACTTGACTGGCACTGCCTGAGCCATGTGTGTGTAGTCCTCTCTGGGTTTGTTCAGAGAGCGGTGGTTGCAGGCTCCTTAATTGCTTTGCTTCCATGCACCTGTTTCAGCTCTCTCTCTCTCTCTCTCTCTCTCTGCCTGGCTTCCAGGCTCCTTGATTGCTTTGCTTCCACCCACCTGGGTCTGCTCTTCCTCTGCCTGGCTTCCCTTGCTTCTCTCCTATTGGTCTTCCGGTTCCTCCTTCCCCTGCTCTTGTCCTTTGGCTTTGCCCCTTCTCCCTGCTGATGTCAGACGCCAGCACTTTATCAGCTGAGCTCTCCCTGGACTCCATGCTTTGGCTTCTACTTTGGTAGGTGTTTCTAACTCTGTAGCCTGCTTCTTATCTACGGGTCCCTCGTTACTGACTTTCGCCTGTACCTGGATTACTCTTTTGCCTGCCACCTGCCTACTTACTTTCGCCTGTACCTGGATTACTCTCTTGCTTGCCGCCTGCCTACTGACTGTCGCTTGTACCTGGATTACTCTCTTGACCTACTGCCTGCCTGGCTGATATATTCACAACCCCGCTTCCAGCTCTGTCCCGTAAGTCCTGCAGGCCGCCCGCACCTAGGGGCTCAACCTCTGGGGAACAGCGGTCAGCGCAGGTGAAACCTGGGGTTGTCCAGCCACCAAGCAGAACCTGGTCCGAGTACCGGGCTCAGCAGCGCTCTACTTGGTACAAGAACTCACAAGTCTGACAGTCAGGTGAATATTCAGCTGGTGGTGTCCGCTGCTAGCTAGATCAAACCTGGATATTCAGTGACAGGCCATGTTTGGGCACCAGCATTGAATAGTCAGGTATATGCGGCAGGTTATCTCTTTTGCAGTTAAGTGCGATAATCAGCACTTAACCACATAAAGATAAGACTGACTTTTATGCAGTCTGATTTAACAGCTAAACCTAGGCATAAGTGTTGACTCTGTCCCTGGACCACTCACATAATAGCTGGATCTGAATATCAGTGGATAGTCCCAAACAAGCAATTTAACCGAGCAAGAGCCATTTTGGCCAGTTAAATCGCTTTGAATATTGATCTCCTTAATTATTACTCCTGGTAATATTACCAAAATTAAAAACGTATTTCTGCATATCTTACCAAAACATGACAAAGTATAATGAGTAGCAATGCCCAGTTAACACGTGAGACTTTACCGCTAATTCAATGGGTGGGGGTAAGGTCTCAGGCCCAAAATGGACACACGCCAATTTTTATTTTGCCGAACGTCCATTTTTGTCCAAAAGAAAAAAGGCTTTTTGCAGGTGCGCTGAAAAATGGACCTGTACGTGTCCAATACACGTGTCTACACCAGCGCAGGCCATTTTTCAGTGCCCCTTAGTAAAAGGACCCCTCCGCTCTTGTCTTTAATGGAATGATGTTCATGATGGCGATTTAGGAACTGAATATGTTTTGGTTGCAAATATAGCTCCTGATGAAGGAATATGAAATGGGGCACCTCACAGAGCTGCAGGCAAGTTCAGGATTGCCACAGCTAAGTGTTTGGAACTTTGATCGTGCTTTTTATAGAGACTTACAATTATGTTATATTTTGGGGCACAATTAATACACATTCTATGATATTGTTTTGTGGCTATGTTAGGTGAGATTTTCAACATTTATTTCTTTATGATATTTGTCATGTTCACATAAGAAATCACAAGGATGTGTGAACATAGTCACCATTGTTAGCAGAAGTAGCTAATAGCTCTGTTCTGCTTTAATGATGCACTGCTGTGCACTTTGGTGACACACTGAGTGATTTCTTACCCTTTAATTATTTAAATTGATTTGATTTGTATCATATTTTCCACAAGTAATACATAGGATCCTTTTTAGAGAGTAGTAGGAATTGAGATCACGCGACATACCTGGCTAAGCACGAATATTCAGCGCTTCGCCAGCTAAATTAAGTGGCCATATCAGACCACATAAGTAGCAGCGTTATCTTTGGCCGCTATAAACTTAATTGGCCAGCACTAAATATTAACTTAGCCGGTTAAGGTTATAGCGGCCAAAAAAAAAAGGATATTCAATGCCAGTCACTGGAAATGCCCAGCATTGAATATCTGGGCTCAGCACTGACTGCTGGCTGAACATTGGCCCCTCTGATACCAGGTTTCGCTAGTATTTTATAATGGTCCCCAGATGTCATTATAGAATAGGCTCTCAAAGTGTGGCTTTAGGACGCTTATAAGAAGGCACCCACTTATGGAATTATCTCCTTAGAGAGTGATTCTCTAACTTGGTGCCAACATTTACCCATCACGTATATCACATTAGATAAGTCATAATTGGCAGTTACATGCACTATTACAGTAGATGCTATGCTATAAGGTCATGACTAAATACCATAGGGGTCCTTTTACAAAGCAGCGCTATAAAGTGGCCTTAGTGTGCTCTTATGCAGGTCTTTCCTGCACGCTAAGGCCATTTTTAACGCACCAGTAAAATGATCAATTTAGAGTATTTGTATTAATGTTCATGTGCTAATGTACTACTATTACTACTATTTAACATTTCTAAAGCGCTACCAGGGTTGCGCAGCGCTGTACAATTAACAAAGAAGGACAGTCCCTGCTCAAAGGAGCTTACAATCTAAAGGACAAAAAGTGCAGTCAATCAAGATTGAGGCAGTCTAGATTTCCTGGATAGAGGTACTAGGTGCCGAAAGCGACATTGAAGAGGTGGGCTTTGAGCAAGGATTTGAAGATGGGTAGGGAGGGGGCTTGGCGTATGGGCTCAGGGAGTTTATTCCAAACATAGGGTGAGGCGAGACAGAAAGGGCGGAGTCTGGAGTTGGCGGTGGTGGAGAAGGGTACTGAGAGGAGGAATTTGTCCTGTGAGCGGAGGTTACGGGTAGGAGCGTAAGGGGAGATGAGGGTAGAGAGGTAGTGAGGGGCTGCAGATTGAGTGCATTTGTAGGTTAGTAGGAGAAGCTTGAACTGCATGCGGTACCTGATCGGAAGCCAGTGAAGTGACTTGAGGAGAGGGGTGATATGAGCATATCGGTGTAGGTGGAAGATAAGACACACAGCAGAGTTCTGAACGGATTGAAGGGGGGATAGATGGTTAAGTGGGAGGCCAGTGAGGAGTAGGTTGCAGTAGTCAAGGCGAGAGGTAATGAGACAGTGGATGAGAGTTCGGGTGGTGTGCTCAGAGAGGAAAGGGCAAAATTTGCTGATGTTATAGAGAAAGAAGCGACAGGTCTTGGCTATCTGCTGGATATGGGCAGAGGAGAGGAAGGAGTCGAAGATGACTCCGAGGTTGCAGGCAGATGAGACGGGGAGGATGAGGGTGTTATCGACTGAAATAGAGATTGGAGGGAGAGGAGAAGTGGGATTGGGTGGAAAGACAATGAGCTCGGTCTTGGCCATGTTCAGTTTCAGTTGGCGGTTGGACATCCAGGCAGCAATCTCGGATAAGCAGGCCAATACTTTGGCCTGGGTTTCCGCAGTGATGTCTGGTGTGGAGAGATAAAGCTGGGTGTCGTCAGCATAAAGATGATATTGGAAACCATGAGATGAGATCAGCGAGCCCATCCCCTAGACGTCATTAAAAAAGATTAATGGGGGGTGTCAAAATGGTGGAATGCTCTCTCTAGCTGCTTGAGCCTCTACCTGCTGCGGGCAAAATTCTTTCTTGTCTTTGCTATGTCACACACCAAACATAAGGGGACAGTCAGGACCAGGTCCTTAATGGTACAAACGTATTTGCTGTTGCAGCAATCTACAGAGAGATTTGCCACTAGAACCCCAATGCTGACTGGAAGGATCCCTGCTGTTGCTCTGGATTTGGGAGACCCCTAAGACCTGGGTCTAGACGTCACTCTCTCCCCTCCAGTTCCCAATCCACCGCCTCGCCCAGATGGTTCAGTTCTTCAGCATGGGCCTTCCAATGCGGAAGCCACTGAAGAAAGGTCCCCTATTCAAGGAGCTGAAGCTGCAGCACCAGATGGAATACAGAGATCTGTGGAAGTTCCAATGGAGCTTTTAGCTCTGAAGATGAAACTCGAGGTGTTGATGCTGGATAGCATTTGAAGTGCTCTCCAGAAGATGGACTTAACGGTGACTAAGTCTCCACACATCTCCACTTTAGTAAGTACAGTTGAGAACTTATCTAAATTTTTAGAGGGAGCTAAAGGTAAAATTATGTATCATACCTGATAATTTTCTTTCCATTAATCATAGCTGATCAATCCATAGACTGGTGGGTTGTGTCCATCTACCAACAGGTGGAGATAGAGAGCAATCCTTTTGCCTCCCTATATGTGGTCATGTGCTGCCAGAAACTCCTCAGTATGTCGATATCAAAGCTCCATCCGCAGGACTCAGCACTTAGAGAATTACACCCACAAAGGGACACTCTGCCCAGCTCACCACCGCCGAAACAGGGGAGGGGAATCAACCCAGCTCATCCCCACACAAGTGGGGGAGGGGAATCCGTCCAGCTCATCCCCGCGGAGCGGGGGAGGGACACCACCCCGCGGATGCGGGGGGATCTGGCTTATCCTGCAACCGCAACCGCAGGAGGAGCTGACTGACCCTAACACCGCCGAAGCGGGAGGGGTACAAAGCTGCCCTACAGCCGCACGAAGTGGGAGGGAGCACCGGCAGAATTTAGGTCTCAATCCAGCCCCGTAAAACGGAGGGGAGAGGAATGCAGCAGCTCACTGTAACACAAATTCATCTCAACTCTTGAAGAATCCATTGAAAAAACTTGAACACGAAGTCCTCCTGAACAGGAACTGAAGACTAAACTTGAAACTGAAATGCAACCAGAATATAAACAGTACAGATATCTGGGAGGGGCTATGGATTGATCAGCTATGATTAATGGAAAGAAAATTATCAGGTATGATACATAATTTTACCTTCCATATCATCATGCTGATCAATCCATAGACTGGTGGGATGTACCGAAGCAGTACTCACCCAGGGCGGGACACAGAAATCCCTGACCGCAACACTGAAGCTCCAAACCGGGCCTCCGCCCGAGCAGCCACAGTCAAGCGGTAATGTCTGGAGAAGGTATGAGCCGATGCTCAAGTTGCCGCCCTACAAATCTCTTCCAAGGAAACGGACCAGGCCTCTGCCATCGAGGCCGCCTGTGCTCTAGTGGAGTGAGCCTTCAGCTGGATAGGCGGCACCTTCCCTGCGGCCACATAAGCCACTGCAATGGGTTCCTTGACCCATCGTGCCACTGTAGGCTTAGCAGCCTGCAGACCCTTACGAGGACCTGCGAACAGCACAAACAGATGATCCGACCTCCGGAATCATTGGTCACTTCCAAGTATCTGATGATGACTCGTCTCACATCTAGATATTTGAGAGCAGAGTACTCCTCTGGGTAGTCCTCCCTACGAAAGGAGGGTAGACAGAGCTGCTGATTCACATGGAAGCGAGGACCAATCTTGGGCAGGAAGGAAGGCACTGTGCGAATAGACAGTCCTGCCTCAGTGAACTGCAGAAAGGGCTCTCGACATGATAACGCCTGGAGCTCGGAAACTCTTCTGGCTGAAGTGATAGCCACTAAAAGACTGCTTTCAACGTCAATTCTTTCAGAGATGCCCTTGACAAGGGTTCACAAGGCGGCTTCTGCAAGGCTCTTAGCCCCAGATTGAGATTCCACGCAGGTACCACTGCGTGCAGAGGAGGGCGCAGGTGAATAACTCTTTTGAGAAAGCGCACCACATCTGGCTGTAATGCCAGGGAAACACCCTTCAGGTGACCCCTGAAGCAAGCAAGAGCTGCTACCTGGACCTTAAAGGAACTGAGCGACAGGTCTTTTTCCAGACCTTCTTGCAGGAACGCCAACACTGATGAAATTGGAGCAGTGAAGGGAGAAAGTGAGCCTGCCTCACACCACGATGCAAAGGTATGCCAAACCCTGGCGTAATAGGTAGAAGTAGAGCGCTTCCTCGCTCTCAGCATAGTGGCGATGACCTTGTCTGAGAAGCTCTGCTTCGCTGCCGCTCAATAGCCAGGCCGCAAGACCAAAGGAGGAGGGATCCTCCATCACCACGGGACCCTGATGCAACAGGCCCTGCTCCGCTGGCATCTGCAGAGATCCGTCCACTGAGAGCCTGATCAAGTCCGCATACCAGGGACGTCTGGGCCAATCCGGACTCACCAGGATTATCCAGCCCGGATGCTTTGCCACCCGGTCTAGCACCCTGCCTAACATGGGCCAAGGCGGGAACACAAAGAGGAGCTCCTGTGTCGGCCACTGTGGGAGAAGAGCATCTACTCCCAGAGATCGAGGGTCCCGTCCTCTGCTGAAAAAGCGCGGCACTTGGCAATTGGCTGAAGACGCCATCAGATCTAGGCTCGGCTGGCCCCAGCACTTCGTGATGTCCAAGAACGCCTGAGCAATATTCATGACTCCCGCAATGTGGGCCACCGACAGCTGTTCCAGGTTTGCTTCCGCCCAGAGGCATAGCTTCATGGCCTCCTTGGCTAGAGGGGCGCTCCTGGTACCTCCCCGGCGATTGACATAGGCCACAGCCATGGCATTGTCCGACAGGACCCGTACTGGCTTCAGCGCCAGGCCCGGGAGAAACTCCAAAGGCGCCAACCGAATGGCTCTGAGTTCCGGGAGGTTGATAGACCACTCTGCCTCTGCAGGGGACCAGAGCCCCTGCGCTGTCCTTCCCAAGCAGTGGGCTCCCCAGCCCCACAAAGAGGCGTCCGCCATGACGAAAACCCATTCCAGGGTCACAAGAGGCATTCCTGCGGACAGCTTGTCTGGCCTCAGCCACCAGCTCAGCGCCTTGCGCACCGCTGGATCCAAGGGAAGGCACACAGCATAATCCTCCGAAGCTGGAGTCCATCGCTGCAGCAGAGAGAGCTGTATAGGTCTCATATGGGCCCTGACCCAGGGCACTACTTCCATCGTGGCCGTCATAGAGCACAACAGCTGCCCATAGTCCCGAGCCCGAAGAGAAGAGGCTGCTAGGAACTTGTCCACCTGAGCCTGAAGCTTGACAATCCGATTGTCTGGCAGGAACACTCTGCCCACTTGGGGGTCGAATCGAACTCCCAGATACTCCAGGGACTGAGTCGGGCGCAGCTGGCTTTTCTCCCAGTTGATGATTGTTTATTTTCTCTGAATCTGCCTTTGCTAATCAAGCAGCGGAAGCAGTGGCCCGTCTCATCTCTCTCTGGGCAGTTACATATGCCCTCCAAATATCTAGCTTTCCCAACCTTGAATCTGCTCATGACAGGCTTACACCGTCAGGCAGTATGGACTCTTGTAATTAGAAAGGAACCCAGTATGTAGTAGATATAATAAGATAGTTTATTACAATCTTACCAATGGTAATACAGGTAGGTTAAGCATTCACATAATGGAACCGCATATCATGGCACGTCCTCTCTCTCTAGCCTTCTGGAGTCTCCCTTCTCTGTTCGTCTTCTCCTCTCATCTCCTTCTTCTTCTCGTCTCGTCTCGTCTGAACTAATACTCCTCAAACTGCTGCTTATATACAATTTTGGCCCTATTCATTTCAATGGACCCCAGCTGTCTCAACAGGGCTCCTAGTCCTTATCAGTTGATCAGAATGACTTCACATGTTCCCAAACCTTCCTGTAGCCCCCCCTTTGGATGTTCTCACCTGGAGTGCAGCTGACCCAGCACTATCTCTACGTAACCATAGCAACTCTTGCTTATGACGTCTTGCAGGTGCCAATCTCAGGATTGTTTATAGAGTAGATTGCCCCCACCCTTGCCAGTTCAGCACTTGCCATAGTGAAATGTAACTGTGTCAAAGGTGATCTCTGATTTCTTTTGTATCAGAGATGATTCTGATTTTAAGAAGCCTAGCTCTTATTATGAGCCATTGGCCTGTATTTTACTGAGAGCAAGGGCTAGCATAACTCTTCATGATCCACCTCAGGGAGTTCAAAAGAGCAATCACCCGGTCTGAAGCTCTGCCGCACTCTGCATAAGAGGGGGCTCGGATCAACCAGTTGTCCAGATAAGGATGGACTTGTACTCCTTTCTTGCGTAGGAAGCCGCAATGACCACCATAACTTGGAGAAGGTCTGCGGAGCAGTAGCCAACCCGAAAGGGAGGGCTCTGAACTGGGAGTGTCCTCAGAACTGCAAAACGCAGAAGCGTTGATGAGGAGGCCAGATGGGAATATGCAAGTAAGCTTCCTTGATGTCCAAGGATGCCAGGAACTCCCCTGCCTGCACTGCCGCTATAACAGAGCGGAGAGTCTCCATCCGGAAGTGCCGAACTTCCAAGGCCCGATGGACCCCTTTGAGGTCGAGGATAGGCCGGACAAAACCTCCTTTCTTAGGTACCACAAAGTAAATGGAGTAACGTCCCTTGCCAGGGTGATCTTCTGGCACCGGAACGACCGCACCCAGGCGGATCAAATTGTCCAAAGTCTGCTGCACTGCCACAGCTTGACCGGAGACTTGCAGGGAGAGTGCACAAACCCGATTCTTAAGGGTCGGCAGAACTCTAGCTTGTAGCCGTCTCTGATGACTTCCAGCACTCAAGCATCTGAAGTTACCCTGGTCCACTCGCCCAGAAACGAGGATAGGCGTCCTCCAATCTGCTCTGGGCCAGGACCAGCGCCCCGTCATTGGGTACGAGACCCTGGGGGAGGACCGGAGGAGGCACCTCCGGGACGGCGGTCTCTGCGAAAAGAATGCTGCTTGGGGGAGAAATTCCTTTTGATGGAAGAGGGGGCAGAGGAGCTCGCCTTGCCCGGGCAATACCGACAGGCTTCCTGAAACCGTCCTTTGGAGGAACTGGGGCAGGCACCACTGGCCCAAGCCCTGACCTCCGGTAACCTCTTGCCCTTAGACGTGCCGATATCGGTCACAATCTTGTCCAGCTCGACCCCAAAGAGCAGCTTGCCTTTAAAAGGCAACTTAGCCCGGCAAGGCTTAGAGGCGTGGTCAACAGACCAATGCTTCAGCCACAGCCACCGCCGTGCAGAGACTGTCTGAGCCATACCTATAGCCGAGGCTCTCAAGACATCATACAGCCAGCCTGCCAAGTAGGCCAAGCCCGATTCCAGGGCTGGCCAATCAGCCCTCAAGGAAGGAACTGAGGGGGAAGCCCGCTGCGCAAGCGTCAGGCATGCCCTGGTCACATAGGAGCCACAAATTGAGGCCTGGAAACTTAAAGCAGCCGCCTCGAAGGACGACTTTAAAGCCGCCTCCAAACTCCTGTCTTGGGCGTCCTTTAGGGCCTTGCCACCTTCCACCGGCAACGCCGTTTTCTTAGTCACTGCAGTGATTAAAGAATCCACGGTAGGCCCAAGAAAGGCCTCCCGTTCACCTTCAGGCAGAGGATAGAGGCGGGACATAGCCCTAGCCACTTTAAGGCTTGCTTCTGGGAAATCCCCTTGAACCGAAATCAAGGTGTGCATTCATGCACGTGGAAGGTTCTAGGCGGGCGCTTAGTCCCCCGCATAATGGCTGAGCCAACAGAGGCTGAGGGAGAGACGTCCTCCGGAGAGGAACTCTTCAAAATGCTCATGGCCTGCACTAACAGGTTGGGCAAATCCTCTGAGCGAAAGATCCGTGCTGCAGAGGGGTCATCCGCTCCATCCGAGCGGGAATCCGTCTCCTCCAAGGAAGCCCCAAAAGAGCGTTGGGAGAACTCAGATACGCTGCCCTCATCTACATCAGAGGAGACCGAGTCCTCTAGGGCCTAGAAGTCCACCCGAGGGCGATTGCTTCCGGAGGCCTCAGCCCCTTGATCAGAGGGGGGAGCCGGGGCAGCGTTTATCATAAGAAAAGCCTGATGCAGCAGCAAAATGAACTCAGGGGAGAAACCCCCTAGACTGTGCACTTCTGCCGCCTGGGCCACGGCCCTAGACGCACCCTCAACCGGCGCTCGCAAGAGCGGGGGAGAAACATGCTGCACATCCAAAATGGTGTCCGGCGCGAAACTCCGAAAAGGAGCCACGCGGGAAGAACGGCGCTTAACCTTGGCCACTTTCTTGCCATCGCCCGAATTAAGGGCGACCATAGCATTAACGTCTCCCAGCTCGAGGGCGGCCCAAGAAGAAGCCGTCCGAGCAGAGTGGCCAGCCAACATGGAGTGGGCGAGCAGCGGGGGATGGGCGCTTATGGCGGGAAAAACCGCCGCACCGGAGGAAGAACCGGGACACTGACCGGACTCCAAACTGATGCTCAACAAAGGCGATTCAGGCTTTGAAAATCCCTGCATCCCCGCTAGACGCACACACACGGTCCGGGAGCGAATCTTCACGCCCTCGCCCTCCGACGCCATAAGCCATGTGGAGACTGAACGGGGAACCCCCTGCCCGCTATAAAAAGGTAAAATTACCTGCTTCTCGCTCCGAGCTGTAACGAACTGGTGTCCCAGTGAGCAGCTGCAATAAACGCTGATATAAACGTTGAAATAAACGCCCTTAAAGGACGTTCAATTTTTTTTAATTTTTTTTTTTTAACGGAGCCAGCGGGAGGGGGGAGAAAAGGAGGGACCTGGCACCACCAGGTTTGCACTTGCTCAAGAAGAGCCCTCAACCCCAGGTACTCAACAAAACCTAAGAATTAGGCTTGGAGACCTAGCCAGAGCTGCTGCTGTGTGTGACCACCACCTGCTGAGATAGAAAACATACTGAGGAGTTTCCGGCAGCACATGACCACATATAGGGAGGCAAAAGGATTGCTCTCTATCTCCACCTGCTGGTAGATGGACACAACCCATCAGTCTATGGATTGATCAGCATGATGATATGGAAGTGGAATTTACAGCTGAAAGCTCAGGGTTAAAAGAAGATATAAAGAATTTGCAAGATTTGACTGCTGCCATAGTAAAAGATAAAGTAACTCTGCAGAAAAGGATTGAGGAGATGGAAAATTACAACTGCAGATGAACTTTCCTAAATCCCCAGGTATTACTCCCCTAGACGTACTTAAAAGACGGTTGACTGAGGTCTTGAAAATTCCCCAACACTATTCCTCCATTAAATTGGATATACAAAGTTCCCTCCATGCCTCTGTCGGGGGAGACCCTGGGGGCACAGGTTCAAGAAGTGGGTAAGAAGGATTTGTTGAATGTTTCTGAATTGCTGGAAACTTCACTAATGGATAGTGCTGAGAGTGCAACTGTACTGGTGTTGTTTGTATAAGAACAAGACTTAAATTTGGTGATATGTCTTTATTTTCGAAACGCACAAGTTATGTTTTGTGGGAAAAAAATCTGGATGTGTCCTGATGTCACCGGGCAAACTCAAGAAAGGAGAAAGAATTTTCTGGCAATGAGATCTGAGACTGTGGCACTAGGAGTGTTCTTCCTACTTGCCTTCCCTTGTACATGTGTAGTTCAATGTTTGGAAGTGAAATATGAATTTTTCTCCTCAGAACAGCTAAGAGCGCTTCTTGATTTGAAGAAAATAGTTACTGCTAGTGTCCAGCTTACATTGGGATAAACATACAGTGTGTGTGTGTGTGGGGGGGGGGGGGGGGGGGGGGGGGGAAGAGAGGGAAGTTTCTCTGCGTTTTAAGCCCTTTTCTTTATTTCCATTATGTTAATTAGCTACTCCTGAGCTTTGGACTAGCCCTTCTTTATTTTGTGGTGTAAGGAACATTTTCCCCCCCCTACATTTCTGGTTTCCTTCTGTATTTTTTTCTCTCTATATACCCCAATCTGTTTTGCTTATTCAAGTGGTTCTACTTGTAACGTTTATGTTGAAATTTATTTAAAAAAAAAAAAAAAAGATTAGTACATGTGCCCTTACCGTTCCTTTGTCTCCAGCTGCAATGTTCTGCTCCCGCTGCACCTACTTCCTAACTTGATGAACTCAAAGAAGGAAGACCTTAACTAACTATTCCTATATCTCAGTTAATTACAGCTTTGTATACTCAGCTTTGGTGGTGTTAAACTCTCTCCCCTGTTCTATAAAGTCACTGTCTAGATCAAGGAAAGGAAATGGTAATTGGTTTCCCTAATTAACCCTCCCGGTTCCCTTTCAAATTTGGCCATTCATACTCTCAAACTCACAGACTGGCTATTCTCCTCACACAACGGCTTCACCATTTATTAGTTTATTAAAATCTCTGCATGGATGCAGTAATTCCTCTGCTAAATAAAATAACAGTGATGTCACTTTAACATGGCATCACCATCAACTTCAGTGTTCTGGCACCAGGCTTCAAACACCAGCAGTGACCATGTGCTGCCCCAACCTACAACTCATAAGCTGGGGTAGCAAATAGACAGGCCCCCTCTGTAAGGCTCCCACTCTGTTTCAACTATTTTAGTCTGCTTCTTTATTGAGTTGCCTTCAGTAAAACCCATCTCAGTTCGGCCCCAAAAGTGCTAACTTTAAGGGTCAGAAATCTTTCAAAGAGTTTCTGGGCTGATATCTCTGAAACAAAATGTTCTCTACAGTGTGAAACTTGTCAGGGCTCTGTTTTCTTACACACAACTGGTCGAGAGCTCAATAAACTACCATGGGGCTCTCCAGAGTTTCACGCAGCTCTGGCCACACTTCTCATGCACTTACCAGTCTGGAACAGCTAAACTAAACCTCACTCTAGAGAGCTGCACGGGAACGGGGTTTGCGGGAATCCTGCGAGTTCCGTGGGATTCCCGCAGGGATGGAAGCAGTTCTGTGGGGTTCCCACAGGGACGGAAGCAGTTCTGCAGGGTTCCTGTGGAAGTGTAAGCTACACCTGCACCAGCCTCTCATCTACCGAGTACCAAGTTCTTTGAGTGCTGTCTCCTTCTCCTCCTCTTCCTCCTTGCTTTAACAGCACAAATGTGGAAAGTCTTCCATTAATGAGGTGGCAGAGACACCAATGATGATGGAATTCAAAAAGGCGTGGGATGAACACAGAGGATCTCTAATTAGAAAATGGGAAGTTATAAAAAACCTAACCTTAAATGGCTGCATGTGTGTGGATATGTGAAGTAATGCTTAGATGGTGACTCTGGCTGTGATTAACTAGGGCCGATACCGGGCAGACTTGTATGGTCTGTGTCTAACATATGGAAGTCTGGTTTAGGATGGGCTGGAAAGGGCTTAGACAGCAACTTCAGTGGCTGGAACATAAGGACAGTTCTGGACAGATTTTTACGATCTGTGTCCCACTAATGAGAAGACGAATAGACTGGAGTGGGCTTCAATAACAGCTCCAGCAGTTGGAACATAAGGGAGCCAGATAGACTTCTATGGTCTATGTTCCAGAAACACAAAAGAAAGACCATAATCAAATATATAATATCACACTCGTTGATTTAATCATGAATTGATAATGAGTATGACTATTGGGCAGACTGGATGGACCATTCAGGTCTTTATTTGCTGTCACTTACTATGTTACAATTAATCCTCCTTCCTCCCGGGCTGATGAGCAGACCTCAGCTCTGACACAGGCATGAACATCAGATGTCACCTGACCTACTGGCGCGTGCATGTGGTGACCTCTCAGCACACAGTGCCAGTAAATCAGAGACAAATCTTACATGTGCACACCAGAGTGTTCCAAGTTTCAGCTTCCATTCCTTCCTTGCCTACAGTGCTGTAGCTCAAATCCAGAGAGAGACTGAGGGAGCTGACTGGAATTTTCTTTTATGTATCATTAAATTCTTACAGTGATGGGTGGGGATGGTTTAAATTCTTGCGGGGATGGGTTACATTTTTGCGGGGATGGATGGGGATGGGTAAGATTCCAGTGGGGACGGGTAAGATTCCAGTCGCCGTGCAACTCTCTACCTCACTCTCACTCACACCTGTGCCTTGGTATCTTCTGTCAACCTCTGATACCAATATAATCAAGTTTAAAGGTATTTTTTGGCTTGACAGGAAACCTCAACGTGTACACATCCAGTCAGTACGTTGCTTCCCTCCTAACTGTCCACAAACAGCTCCTAACAGAATGTTTTACCCTCGGTTACTAGGGCAACGCAGGGAGACTCAGCAAGCAGATGTGACATCCACAACATTCCACAGTCTCTGTACTACATTTGCTTTCACATATTAGCAAAAACAAAAAAAAACCCAACAACTTCCGCGGTGAGCCTACAATTACTTTTTTAAAAAATTATTTTTAACACCCTTTACAGAATGAAAAACCATTTTCTCTTGTTTGTTTTTAAAGTATTTCCATGTAATTTCATAGAGTGTACCCTGGTCTTTGTACTTCCTGAAAAAGTAAAAAATCGATTTACGTTTACCCCACTAAGTATTTTGTATTCCTCTATCATATCCACTCTCAGTCATCTCTTTTCCAAGTTGAAGATTCCTAACCTCTTCAGCTTTTCCTCATACAGTGGGGGAAATAAGTATTTGATCCCTTGCTGATTTTGTAAGTTTGCCCACTGACAAAGACATGAGCAGCCCATAATTGAAGGGTAGGTTATTGGTAACAGTGAGAGATAGCACATCACAAATTAAATCCGGAAAATCACATTGTGGAAAGTATATGAATTTATTTGCATTCTGCAGAGGGAAATAAGTATTTGATCCCTCTGGCAAACAAGACCTAATACTTGGTGGCAAAACCCTTGTTGGCAAGCACAGCGGTCAGACGTCTTCTGTAGTTGATGATGAGGTTTGCACACATGTCAGGAGGAATTTTGGTCCACTCCTCTTTGCAGATCATCTCTAAATCATTAAGAGTTCTGGGCTGTCGCTTGGCAACTCGCAGCTTCAGCTCCCTCCATAAGTTTTCAATGGGATTAAGGTCTGGTGACTGGCTAGGCCACTCCATGACCCTAATGTGCTTCTTCCTGAGCCACTCCTTTGTTGCCTTGGCTGTATGTTTTGGGTCATTGTCGTGCTGGAAGACCCAGCCACGACCCATTTTTAAGGCCCTGGCGGAGGGAAGGAGGTTGTCACTCGGAATTGTACGGTACATGGCCCCATCCATTCTCCCATTGATGCGGTGAAGTAGTCCTGTGCCCTTAGCAGAGAAACACCACCAAAACATAACATTTCCACCTCCATGCTTGACAGTGGGGACGGTGTTCTTTGGGTCATAGGCAGCATTTCTCTTCCTCCAAACACGGCGAGTTGAGTTCATGCCAAAGAGCTCAATTTTTGTCTCATCTGACCACAGCACCTTCTCCCAATCACTCTCGGCATCATCCAGGTGTTCACTGGCAAACTTCAGATGGGCCGTCACATGTGCCTTCCGGAGCAGGGGGACCTTGCGGGCACTGCAGGATTGCAATCCGTTATGTCGTAATGTGTTACCAATGGTTTTCGTGGTGACAGTGGTCCCAGCTACCTTGAGATCATTGACAAGTTCCCCCCTTGTAGTTGTAGGCTGATTTCTAACCTTCCTCATGATCAAGGATACCCCACGAGGTGAGATTTTGCGTGGAGCCCCAGATCTTTGTCGATTGACAGTCATTTTGTACTTCTTCCATTTTCTTACTATGGCACCAACAGTTGTCTCCTTCTCGCCCAGCGTCTTACTGATGGTTTTGTAGCCCATTCCAGCCTTGTGCAGGTGTATGATCTTGTCCCTGACATCCTTAGACAGCTCCTTGCTCTTGGCCATTTTGTAGAGGTTAGAGTCTGACTGATTCACTGAGTCTGTGGACAGGTGTCTTTCATACAGGTGACCATTGCCGACAGCTGTCTGTCATGCAGGTAACGAGTTGATTTGGAGCATCTACCTGGTCTGTAGGGGCCAGATCTCTTACTGGTTGGTGGGGGATCAAATACTTATTTCCCTCTGCAGAATGCAAATAAATTCATATACTTTCCACAATGTGATTTTCCGGATTTAATTTGTGATGTGCTATCTCTCACTGTTACCAATAACCTACCCTTCAATTATGGGCTGCTCATGTCTTTGTCAGTGGGCAAACTTACAAAATCAGCAAGGGATCAAATACTTATTTCCCCCACTGTATAAGAGGAATTCCATCCCCTTAACCTATTTTGAAGGCAGTAAGGACTCATGCACTAATCACGCAATGTAGCTGCACTAACTGATTACCGCAGAAACGCCCATGCTCTGCCTCCATAATGTCCCCTAAAAGTAAAAATAATTTTTAAATGGGACGTGTGCACATGCTAACCTGGAATTTACCGCAGGTGGGCGAAGATGGATAGGTTATGAGCATGTCTCCAACATATGCATGTAACTTATAGAAAAGAATAAATTATACACTTTGGAGTGGGCATAAATGGTTGTACCTAAATTTAAGAATGCCAATTCAGGCTTATGTTAGCATTCTATAATGGCATCTTGGCACACAGGTACCATTATAGAATTGGCATTCAGCATGTGGCATCCGCATGTCCAAGTGGATGCGTCAAAGTATAGAATTATTCCTCAGGTATCTACTGAAATTCCAAACCCCAAGAGAATAACAAATCCCAAGCTATACAAAGGATGAAACATCAAAAAGCAAACAGGCAACCAGAAGGGAAGGCTGTCTCCATAAATAAATCTAACAAGACTGTCAACCCTTCACAAAACCAAAGAAGGGCACCCAAACAGCTTCCAATTTGATTGGCTTCCCCTTAATACCTGAGCGAGCTTTCCCAGAGCAACAATACTGCCAACTTTTTGCATCCTATCCAGAAGATGTTTGCTTTGTTCAATCTGTCACTAAAACATTTACTGCTACCAAAAACTGCTGGAGTAATTACTTTCATTTCAATGGGGCACAGCCCTGTGCATCTCCCACAACAAGAAAATTTGCACTGTGGAGGAAGTATTTTGTATTTTCAGTCCTCAGTCTGACATAAAGGCAAAAGGATGATCAGTGGGATTCTTCTGACCAATTCCAGATGTTGGAGATATCAGGACACCAAAGCTACATATTCAGAAGGAATAAAGTTCATACAGATGTTAATGAATTTGATAATGTTTTATGAAATTCCAAGCTGGAGTTTACTTATGGGCACATAAGGAAGGCTTATGTGCTTTTTCTAGCACACCGGGGGGGGGGGGGGGGGGGGGGGGGGGTAGGGGGCTCTGAGCTGCTTTTTGTTTAATCCAGGATGATAAATTGTTCTGCTAATAATTTTTCAAGTCTTGAATTTGGGTGAACAGAGCCCACAAAGAGGCCTGTTAACAGAAATAGAGGTATGGCCACTAGAAGCTCTATTTTGCCAATTGCTTAAGCCCAGTGTACTAACTGGATATTAACATGTCTAGGCACACTTCCTTGAACTTTTTTAAAATAACATTTTATTGAATATATTACAACTAATATAGTATGAGGGTAATTCTATAACAGATAAGAGAGTTAAGCTTATTCTATAAAGAAAAGCAGGTGTCTACTTCTCTTCATAGAACACTAGCATAAGTGGCAGAAAGCACATTTACATTTACGGAGTACATAAGTACATAAGTACATAAGTAGTGCCATACTGGGAAAGACCAAAGGTCCATCTAGCCCAGCATCCTGTCACCGACAGTGGCCAATCCAGGTCAAGGGCACCTGGAGCAATCATGTACATCACCCCTATAGTTGGTGTAATTGCCCGTGCCTAGATGTTAAAATATACATACATTTGGTTCCTACTGCAGCTCCTTGTGACTCTGGGCAACTCATTTAACCCTCCATTGCCCCAGGTAAAAAAATAAGTACCTATATATATAATATGTAAATTGCTTTGATTGTACCACAGGGAGGTGGTATATCAAATCTCATCCCTTTATAATTGCTATAATTTATGAGTGCTTTTGTGCACTCTGCTCATGCTCCACCTCCATACAAACTCTGCCCATGTGCATGCACCATCAAAACATGGCACATACTCTTCCACTAGTTCAGTGTACTTCGATGTAAAGCCCGGGGGCCAATAGTGGCTCCCGGAGACGTCTCCATTTTCTTTCAGGGTTTTTTTCTGCTACTCTGCCTCTCTACCCAGGTTCAGGACAGAAAGTGGAAAGTGGATTAGTGTGGGAGAGTGCATGCTTGAAGGACAAGGCATTTCTCAATAAACAAAAGAGAATGCATTTGGAAATGTTCACAACCCTTGAGGATACCCCCCAATGAAGTTTGAAGGTGGTCAATTTACATTCAATTTTGGACATTTTCTCCTGCAGACAACAGCCAAACATACAGCACTGAACTTTTTCTTTCTTATAAGTAAGGAAAACTTGCCCCAACTTCTTTTTGTAGCCTTTGGAACAGTTCTTCAACATTCTTCCTCTCTTTAGGCTGATACAGTTTCATTAGATTATAAGCCGGTCCTTTTAAGTGATCCAACATGATCTCCCACTGATTTTCATCTGGAACATGAAGAACTTTTAAAGCTGATCTGGTCTTTTCTACTCAGTTTCCAACTGAGAGATCTCTTGATCTTTTGCTGAGAACCTCCACAATCAGAGATGCATTTATCTCTGGGTATATATGATGCTGGAACTTGTGGAGTTTGCAGAGCTGGTGTTGCTTGTCCAAATTACTACAATACTCTCGTGGCCTGCCAACAATATTCCTACTGGTCTTCCTGCATTTGCAGAAAAGCTGCAGCCTGCTCCTGCATTCTTCTCTCCTATTCTTGATACCTTTCCTTCATAAACTCGAACTCTCTTCTCCATTCTGGTTCCATATTGGACAGCCAAAATCAGAGGTTCACTAATTGCCACAAGAACAGGGCCTATACTACCAAAACTTACAAAATTTTTCTTGAAAAACAAAATTCAGGATCCCTTGCTAAGATGACAGACTGCCAAGAAATCTTGTCTGTGATGCCATTTGTGGGTGGTGTTACACTTTAAGAATTAGCTCTTATCACAGTCAAAGATGGTAAATGGGATTTCCAGTCTAAATCAATAGTAAACCAAGGAATTTAGCAAAACATTATGTGATATGTATTACTGAATAATAATATAAAGATATAAAGTTTCTTGCTTTAATATCCTCTTTCAATCTTCAACTGTGCTCCACTACCCCCACTCACCAGAATGGCCACTGTCTTGATCTTATCCTCTTCTCAAACTGCTCATTCTCCAGTTTCTGTGCCTCAACTCTTCCCCTCTCTGACCATCATCTGATAACTTTCACACTTAAACACCCTCCTCCCCAGTCCCGTCCAATCTTAACCAATACATTTAGGAATCTTCAGGCTACTGACCCTTCTACTCTGTCCTCCAGTGTTTCAAATCTCTTCTCTACCACTATGTTATCCAAGTCTGTCAATGAGGCTGTCTCTTCCTATAATACTATTTTCTCCTCTGCTTCTCCCATTCCCTGTTCTGTAAACCGTACCAAACCCCAGCCTTGGCTGACCTCTAGAATCCGCTACCTACGTTCCTGTGCCCACTCTGCCAAATGCCTTTGGCTGAAATCCCATGCCCGTGCTGACTTCATACATTTCAAATTCTTGCTGACCTCCTTACAGTCTGCTCTTTTACTTGCCAAACAGGACTATTACATCCAGTTGACAAATTCTCTTGGCTCAAACCCTCGACATCTCTTTGCCACACTGAACTCTCTCCTCAAAGTGCCTTCACCTCCAACTCCCCCTTAACTTTCTCCCCAAACTCTGGCTGAGTACTTTCATGATAAAGTTCACAAGCTTAAACTCGAATTCTCAACCAGGTCACCTCCACCTCTCCTTCCCTTAGTCCATTCTCTCAACCCTCCAACCCCTGCCTCCTTTTCTTCCTTTTCTGAAATCACTGAAGAGGAAACTACACATCTTCTTTCCTCCTCGAAACTAACTACCTGTTCCTCTTATCCTATTCCCACCCATCTACTTAACACTATCTCTCCTATCTCTCCTTTTATCTGTCATATCCTCAATCTTTCACTTTCCACTGCCTTCAAACATACCGTAGTCACACCACTCCTTAAAAAAAACCTTCATTGGACCCTGCCTGTCCTACCAACTATCGCCCCATCTCCCTCCTCCCTTTCCTATCCAAGATACTTGAACGTGCTGTTCACTGCTGTTGCCTTGACTTTCTTTCATCTCAAGCTATTCTTGATCCACTTCAATCTGGCTTTCGCCCCCCCTTCATTCAACTGAAACAGCGCTTGCTAAAGTCTCCAATGACCTGTTCCTGGCCAGATCCAAAGGCCTCTATTCTATCCTCATCCTTCTCGATCTATCTGCTGCTTTTGACACTGTTGATCACAGTCTACTCCTTGATACGCTGTCCTCACTTGGATTTCAGGGCTCTGTTATTTCCTGGTTTTCTTCTTATCTCTCCCAGCGTACATTTAGTGTATACCCTGGTAGATCCTCCTCTATTTCTATCCCACTGTCAGTTGGTGTACCTCAGGGATCTGTCCTGGGACCTCTTCTTTTCTCCATCTATACTTCTTCCCTTGGTACTCTGATCTCATCCCATGGTTTTCAGTATCATCTTTACGCTGATGACTCCCAGATCTACCTCTCCACACCAGAAATCTCAGCAGGAATCCAGGCCAAAGTATCAGCCTGCCTGTCTGACATTGCTGCCTGGATGTCTCACCGCCATCTGAAACTAAACATGACCAAGACTGAGCTTCTTATCTTTCCCCCTAAACCAACCTTACTGCCTCCCACATTCTCTATTTCTGTGGATAACACTCTCATTCTACCTGTCTCATCAGCTCGTAATCTTGGGGTCATCTTTGACTCCTCTCTCTCCTCCTCTGCACATATTCAGCAGACCACTAAAACCTGTCATTTCTTTCTCTATAATATCACCAAAATTCACCCTTTCCTTTCTGAGCACATTACCAGAACCTTCATCCACACTCTTATCACCTCTCACGAGACTATTGCAACTTCCTTCTCACAGGTCTCCCAATTAGCCATCTCTCTCCTCTTCAATCTGTTCAAAATTCTGCTGCACAACTTATATTCCTCCAGTGTCGCTATGCTCATATTAGCCCTCTCCTCAGTTCACTTCACTGGCTCCCTATCCATTTCTGTATACAGTTCTAACTCCTCTTATTGACTTATAAGTGCATTCACTCTGTAGCTCCTCAGTACCTCTCCACTCTCATCTCTCCCTACACTCCTCCCCGGGAACTCCGTTCACTGGGTAAATCTCTCTTATCTGCACCCTTCTCCTCCACTGCTAACTCCAGACTCCATTCCTTTTATCTTGCTGCACCATATGCCTGGAATAGACTTCCTGAGCCGGTATGTCAAGCTCCATCTCTGGCCATCTTCAAATTTAAGCTAAAAGCCTACCTTTTGATGCTGCTTTTAACTCCTAACCTTTATTCACTTGTTCAGAACCTTTATTTTATCATCCTCACCTTAATATTCCCTTATCTCTTGTTTGTCCTGTTTGTCTGTCCTAATTAGATTGTAAGCTCTGTCGAGCAGGGACTGTCTCTTCATGTTCAAGTGTACAGCGCTGCGTACGTCTAGTAGTGCTATAGAAATGATAAATAGTAGTAGCAGTAGTAGTAATAAAAGATGTTTTTCAACTAACATATGGGATAAACACAAGCTTAACAGTTTTTGCATTGAGGTGGTTTAAATAAACCTACAATAACATGTATTTCAGAACTACAGGAGTACTTCTTTTCAGCATCAAAACCCAGGACACATCTATTAAGTGCTTAGATAAGTATTTTAATAAAACAATTCTGGTATTTTCTTTTCATAGAATTACTGCATTAAATTAGCCTGTCTAAAGACTAGAAACTGTAATTGTTTTCTCCTTCTCCTTTTGTCTTTCACATTCAACTCCTCAGGTATTTACGCAAGATGTTAGACCAGGCAAGTTTCTCTGTTTTTTCTTTCTCTCTTTCTCTCTCTCTCTACTTATGTTCTTCTCTAGCTTTATATCTCTGTCCTCACTATGTATTTCCTATTGTTTGTCAGTGTGCACTCATTTTGTCAATTTAAGTAGCTCTGCCACTTAAATTTCCTTTACTTCCTCAAAAATCTGTCTTGCAGAGGCCAGCAAACAACAAAGACAATCTAGTCAGATGGGAGATGATTCTTCTTCTTCTGTTCTTCCACTTCTCTGTCTTCCACCAATGCCTTGGCTCTACATCTACTACACTACCTTTAAAAACCCAATAGTTTTACTACACAAATTCTTTCAAATAAATGGTAGAGCTGTCTTGTATTTTAATATTAGGTAAAAATCAAAGCACATTTCTGAGAAGGTAAGAACTCTTCTGAGACTCACTTGACTCCTTTCTAGCAATGAAAATCTCTAAACCAAAACAGTCAGTTAAACATTTCGAGTTCCTCTGCTACTGTATCTGGGTTTAAATTAATTCAGATAATCTTCCAACCCACTCAACAAACTCTGACAGGCTTCACCTAAGAGACACAAATTCTGGTTGGTCCTGTTAGATTAGCAAGCCAATAAATTACTTACCCTTCTCAAATTAAATTATTTTCATAAATAATGTAACAGTAAATCTAAATTTTGTTTCAGAGCTTTAATTCTGAACACCAAGTTCTCTGACCTTAAAGGTCTTGTTCCTTAACTAATTAATCATGGAGATGGTCACAATGACAGTATATTTAACAGCTGTGAGCACCTTTGTCAGAGACCTTCCTCACTAAGGCCCAGATGCTCAAAACCTAACACCAGCGCTAAAGTTGATTAGTGTCAGACTACCGCTGGCGCTAGTGTTCCCTGAATGTTCTAATGGTTCCAGCACTGGTGCTAAAACCATTAGTGCAGACCACATTTAAATGCATATAAATGCGGTCATTATAAAGCCCGCAGTAATGCTTTAAAAAACTCAGCACATTTAGCACCAGAAGCCTAACACCTGGTCTGGGGCAGTGTTGAGGGTTAGTTGAGAGAAGGGGTGTCTAACAGCACCCTGTCTCTCCCACCAACCCAATCACCCTGCCCTAGACGGACTTCCCCATAAATGCACACCCAAGCCTCCCTCCCCCTCACCCAGCCACCTCCCTCACAAAAGAATAGCTTAGTGATCCAGTGGGCCTACTACCCTGACCTGACCTAACCTAGTGGCCATGTCAGATCAAGCCCGGATACTGTATGCCAGGCTCATCTGAGCCAAGCCTGATGCCTTAGCCACCATTGGCCCTGATGGACTACTGGAATCCCATCCCCCAGAACCTTCCAAGGTAGGAGGCAGGAGGGATGCCTACTACCTCCTGCCTCTGATCCCACCTTCTTCAAAATGGTGGCATCTCACCCCTGCCCAATGCCCACTCATTATTTTATAGACTTCTATCATATCTCCCCTCAGCTGTCTGCTCTCCAAGCTAAAGAGCCCTAGTCACTTTAGCCTTTCCTCATAGGGAAATCGCCCCACCCCCTTTATAATTTTTGTCACCCTTCTCTGTACCTTTTCTAATTCCACTATATTTTTTTGAGATGTGGTGACCAGAATTGTACACAGTATTTGAGGTGTGGTCACACCATGGAGCGATACAAAGGCATTGTAACATCCTCATTTTTGTTTTCCATTCCTTTCATATAATACCTAACATTTTATTTGCTTTCTTATTTGCCGCAGCACTGAGCAGAGCTTAAAATGTAAAATTCCAAGCTGGCAGTGCAAACTAACATGTCCAAGTGTGCACACCTGCATGCCAATGTCATTGTGCACAACTGTGCATGCACCCAAGAGCAACCGCCTCTCTCCGGCTCAGGCCTCTGCTCCATTTCTTGTGTATGCACATTTATTGCATGTGCATGACTTGTCCTTCCACCTGCAGCACCAGCAAGTGCCACAGTTCCTGTCCCTGCCTCATGCCTCGCTCCCCAGCGACTCCTGGAGACGAACCAGCAAGCCAGTCCAGATTACAGAAATTCCACGGACCCAGAGGATAGTAGCACTCGCAGGTTTGAGCACTTGCGGTCTGTGAGTGTTACAGCACATCCCTTCTCTACTGTCCACAAATCAGTTTCAATGGTTGCATCGGGATGCCAACCTCGATGCAATCAGCCAGCCTAGGAGCCCTCTCCTTCAAACAGGGCACTAAAGCCCTCATCCCAGGTAAGAACATTTTTTTAAATTCCTCTGTACAAGAGAGATGTTGGAGACCATGGGGGGGGGGGGGGGGGGGGGGGGGGGGGAGGAGGAAATAGAGAGATGGTAGACACCGGGGGGGGGGGGAGGAATTCTCGGGGACTGGAAACAGATGTTGGAGATCAAGGGGAGAGGGAAGTAGGGAAAGAAAGAGGTGCTGATCACTGTGTATGTGGGAAAAGACTTGAGCTGTAGGCTATTTCCTTTAGGCTATGGGCCATCCCTGGGCACATGCTTGAAGATTCACTTAGGGTACCAGATACTTTTGGGCTGGCCCTGCTTCACTATGTGCAGAGATAAGCATACAAGATTCCTCCCATACCCCACTTTACCCATGACTAACCATAAAGTTAGGTAATAATCTAAATAGCCAGCAATACTAGTGTACTCATCTAGACATCCCAAATCATCCAAAAATAGGAAAGAAGCAATCTCTAATAATTCCTGTTAAATCAGGTCATGGCAGCAATTGTAGTAGCTTAAATGGGGCAGGAATGATCCCTAGTTATTCCTGCCCCACTGGTTCAAACTGAGTCGTAGTAGCAGTAGAAGCTTGATTGGTGTAAGACAGAAGACCAGTTGCTCCTGCACACTACATAACATCTTCAAGACAGCACCAGATGGTCATATTACAGATATCACTGCCACCCTCATCTGTGATGTAACAGTGGCTTGGATAATGACGGTTTGCTAATTCACAGGAGTGATGTTATAGTGACTCACTAAGTCTTAATAGATGATTCGCATTGCCTTGTTAACAAAATAGGAAACAGCTAAGTTAAAATAAAAATTAAAAAAAGAAAGAAAGAGAGAGTTAGACATTGACAAAATAAATGAACACACCTCCTCCACAAGCTTTTGTGCACTGGGACCAGCTTTTGAGGGCCCACTCATGAGCATCCATGTCCTCCAGAAGAACATTATTGTTTCCGATCAATGGCAGTAAGTCCTCGTGGATAATGTACTTATAAGTCAGGGTGCTCTTGGTCTCTATCTCCTCCCTGGAGACAATCTAGATTAAGGCAGGTAGGAGAGAGTAAAGTAAAAGAGAAAACAATTGACACAGTGAGCAGCATAGTACGGTGACCATCATATATGGAACCATGTGATATTGTACAGTACATGGTCCTCATGACGTTTCTGTACATTTAGAAAAAAGGAAAACGTTTTGGGATAGATTTTTTTTGCTCGCTTCTCAGTTTCTTTACAATATGGGATTTCTTGAAACAGATTACATATACACCATAAACAGTCTCTTCATGAGGTCTGTGTGACATTGAATGTTAGTGCGGACTAGAGGTCTGCACGGGAACGGGGTTTGCGGGAATCCCGCGGAATCCGCGGGAATCCCGCGGGTTTCCCCCCCTGGTCAGCGGGAGTGCCGCGGGAACGGAACCATTGTCAGCGGGAGTGCCGCGGGGACGGAACAAAACATGCAGGATTCCCGCGGGGATCGAGGCCGACCAAAAATTGCAGACGGCCAAAAAAAAAAACGCCAAAAAATCGAGGCCAGCCAAAAAAAAAAAAGCGGGATTCCCGTGGGGACACATCGCACACATACCTTTCGCATCAATCATCAACAATCCTGCAGGTTTCCTTTTCCGATGCTCCGTAATTTCTAACCCGGCAACAACTTTTCTTCCTGCTCTGCTGCGTCATGCCCAAGGAGGTTGGATCATCTGCCATACCAACCAATACTGTGCTTAGGGAGGCTTCCAATAAAAAGAGACTACTCGGAATTCTGGGATTTGTGGTTTCTGGGTCAGTGTACATTGTGCACAGTGCAAGGCAATGGACTGCAATCCCAGTGTCCTCCAAGAAGGGCTCGTTGTAACTCTTCCACTCATGCTCAGTAGGAGCATGTGAAAATAAAGAGCTCCTTCCTTGTTTCCTGTTAATGTGTTTGTGGAAATGGTAGGTGCTATTAATATTAATGTTTGGAGATGTGGTTTTTTTTTTTTTTTACAACTGTTGAGATTTATTTTGCGAGTATTAGTATTTTCACTTCCACCTTATTTCAAAGCATCTGCTTAGGAAATACAGTGCCTAGAAAAAAAAAGTTATTTTTAGCAGTTGATGAACCCTGTAACTTGTACTTAATCCTGACCCGCTTTTTATGTTTATCAGCTTCTGCAAATCATCACACAGACACTGTTCAGATTTTGTGACCTGAATAGGCAGCTTTGTTTACATGTCCTTGTGGAGTGGCACATACGTAAATTAGGTCGGGTACCTAATGTGATTTTAATGTAGGTGTATAAAAGGGTAATGACTACATTTCACTTTTTTTGTTATTAATAACCCCCCACCCCATTTACAAAGCAGCACTAGCTGCTGCTGGTGCTGTAATGCCAGCCCAGCCCATTTTGAATGGGCTGTCGGCATTGCCACACAGCTTTGTAAGCGGGCGGGGGGGGGGGGGGGGGGGGGGGGGGGGGGGGAGGAAATGCTGTCTGTGATTTTATGTGATGTTTTGCTGGATGGTCTCCCTAATACCGCCAGTTTTGCAGTTTGCTTGCTGTGCTTCTCAAGTATAGTACGAATAATTATACCTTTGTGCTACCCTGATGTCCTATGTGTACTATATTGTATATGATGAGAAACGTTGGGACTGTGATCAAGTTTAAGCAAAGAGACAATTTACACAGCAGTTATAAAACTTTGAGAAAGAAACAGAATTAAAAAAAATAGTTTCTTAGCTAGTCATAATTCAGAATCTGCTGTATAGACTAATTAACATTCAGAAATACATACTTCCTTTTTTTATGGGGACGGGCGGGAATGGAGAAGATCACTCACGGGGACGGGCGGGGACGGAGGAGATTACTCACGGGGACGGGTGGGGATGGGTTAGATTCTGGCGGGGATGAGCGGGGACGGGTTTGATTCCAGCGGGGACGGGCGGGGATGGGTTGCATTTCTGTCCCCGTGCAACTCTCTAGTGCGGACTTCTAATAGTTGTATGAATCCAGGAGAAAAATTAAATTTTTGTAAACTGTGATTTTTTTTATTAAACCAACATAAAAATAACCCCAACACATTATAAGACAATAAATCACACACTGTTTTCTGTCAAGGGTCCTTTTTGACAAATTTTCAAACTCCTTTCATTTTCTCTGGCTTATCTGATGCTAATCTGTGTTGGTGATAATAGCACTGTGGGGACAGCAGGATAGAGAGTTTCACTCAGCTCTTTTTGGAACATTCAATTGTAACCTCTTTATTTGATACCCTTAGGCAGACGCTTAGTGAAAACCCAGAACAGCTGGGATGAGGGGCAGACACTCTTATTTATAATTATGGGATCAGGGCCAAGACTAGGATTTCCCTAGAAGGCCAAACAAGCATACGTCAGACTTTGTACGCCACTCAATAAATTCAGTCTACACCAAGGACTAAATTCTAGATATGGCCATTAAAAAATCGGCGCCAAAAAGAAAACCACTCAGCACTATTCTACAAACTTGTGTTAAAGTTAGGTGCAGTTTATAGAATACTGCATATGCCCTGAAACCACAACTACATTTAGGTGCTGCCATTTACACCAATGGAAATGTGAGCAAATGCTTGCACCTACATTTAGGCACGGATTCCAGCTATAATTACACACGTAACTGAAAGAAATGCCCCCAGTCTGCCCATGACCCTCCCATTTCCGCGCCCCCTTTTTTGACTCGTGTAAAATTTAGGCACACACATTTTAACTAATTCTAATTAGCACCAATAATTGCTTGTTAAAAGTCAATATCAGTGCTAATCAGTGCCACTCAGTGGAACTTTTTGCCACTTAGTCCAATCACAAAGTCCCTCAGTTCTGTTTCAGACTGCAGGCCCATGGCAGGCTAGCATCGGATGCCTTTCTCCTTCATTGGGGGACAGGCCTTCTGTATGCGTATCCTCCCATACACCTGGTGGGGAAGACTTTGCTGAAACTCAAGCAAGACCGAAGGAACATGATTATGATGGCGCTGTTTTGGCCCCGTCAGATCTGGTTCCCTCTTCTTCTGGAGTTATATACAGAAGAACCGTGGAGATTGGAATGTTTTCCGTCCCTCATTACTCAGAACGAGGGGGTGCTTCTGCATCCCAACCTCCAGTCTCTGGCTCTCACGGCCTGGATGTTGAGGGCTTAGAGTTCGCCTCCTTGGGTCTTTCTGAGGGTGTCTCCCGAGTCTTGCTTGCTTCCAGGAAAGATTCCACTAAGAGGTGGTACTCTTTTAAATGGAAGAGGTTTGCCGTCTGGTGTGACAGCAAGGTCCTAGATCCTTTTTCTTGTCCTACACAGACCTTCCTTGAGTACCTTCTACACCTATCAGAGTCTGGTCTTAAGACTACCTCAGTAAGGGTTCACCTTAGTGCAATTAGTGCTTCTCATTGTCATGTAGAGGGTAAGCCTATCTCTGGACAGCCTTTAGTTCTTCGCTTCATGAGAGGCTTGCTTTTGTCAAAGCCCACTGTCAAACCTCCTACAGTGTCATGGGATCTCAACGTCGTTCTCTCCCAACTGATGGAAGCTCCTTTCGAGCCACTGAGTCCTGCCATCTGAAGTACTTGACCTGGAAGGTCATTTTCTTGGTGGCTGTTTCCTCAGCTCGTAGGGTCAGTGAGCTTCAGGCTCTAGTGGTTCATGCTCCTTTCCTTAAATTTCATCATAACAGAGTAGTCCTCCGCACGCACTCTGTTCTTGCCAAAGGTGGTGTCGGAGTTTCCATCTGAACCAGTCAATTGTCTTGCCAGCATTTTTTCCTCGCCCTCATACAAGTCCTGGTGAAAGCAAGCTGCACACTTTGGACTGCAAAGGAGCGTTGGCCTTTACGTGAATCGGACAAGCTCCCACAGACAGTCCGCCCAGTTGTTTATTTTGCTTAATGCCAATAGAGGGGAGTTGCTGTCGGGGACCACACCATTTCTAATTGGCTAGCAGATTGCATCTCCTTCGCTTTTGTCCAGGCTGGACTGACTATAGAGGGCCATGTCACGACTCCCTTTATTAGAGCCTTGGCTGAGTCAGTGGCTCATCTAAGATAAGTCATTATTGAAGAGATCTGCTAGGCTGCGGTGTGGTCATCAGTCCACATATTCACATCTCACTACTGCCTTCAGCAGGATAGCCGACGCGACAGTCAGTTTGGGCAGTCGGGGCTGCAGAAATTGTTTGGGGTTTTAGAATCCAACTCCAACCCTCCTAGGCCCGTTTTTATTCTGTTCCAGGCTACACTCTCATTTAGATGTTTCTTCTTTTCAGGTCAATTTTTATTCTGTCCTCGCCGTTGCGAGGCTCAATTGACCACTGTTTGTTGTGTTGTGTAAGCCTGGGAGCTAGGGATACCCCACTTGTGAGAATATCAGCCTGTTTGTCTTCGGAGAAAGAGTAGTTACTTACCTGTAGCAGGTGTTCTCCGAAGACAGCAGGCTGCATATTCTCACAAACCCTCCCACCTCCCCTTTTGGAGTTGTCTCCTTCATCTTTTGGATTTAACTGAGGGGCGTGTCCACGCGGCGAGCGGGAAGATGTGTGTGCGCGACGGAATGCCGTTGAAAAGATTTTTAGATTTTGTTTGAAAATCATCCGGGGCCGACGTGACGTCACCCACTTGTGAGAATATGCAGCCTGCTGTCTTCGGAGAACACCTGCTACAGGTAAGTAACTACTCTATATATGATTGTTTGTTAGAGATTCAATCCACTCCACTTCCCTCCTCCAAGTTCCGTTCTGTCTGATTGGTTCTTTGTTCGTGTGATGTCGCGTTTGTTTGCTTGGCAACTATGCAGCATTCCATTTCCTCGACATGAGGGCGGGGACAGTGAGAGCCAATGAAACGCTGAACTACAGACTTACAAACCCTATACTGCCACAGTGCCACAGAGTCAGCTTCAGAATGTTGGAGGTGCTTTTTATTATATAGGAAGAGGGGGGCTACTACTGCCACCACATCCTTCCCCCTGATTATCATAAGGCATTCCTATATTCTACCAACTTCCAGAAACCCCTCAACTGTTCTATAGAGTTCTAATAGTTTCTGGAAACTTATGGTGCCTTAATGGTATCTTTCTGACAGTAGCTTTTTGACCCCCCCCCCCCCCCCCCTCCACAAACCCAGAGTCCTAAGGTAGTGATTCCTAGCTCTGGAGGGGCTGTGAACTTGTAAGGATGTCACAAGATGATTCTCCATGAATATAATAGAAAAGAAAATGCAGCACAATCAGATTACAGTATTTTTCTAAGCTCTAGTTTGTGTATTAGTCTAAAGAGAATAAACATTATAACATTCACAGCATAAAACTTCGGAGGAAATGGCTACAAAATATGAATTTGGAGAAATGTAATTGCATAACAAGCCCTGTGATTGTGTCACAATTCTTGAGTGGATTTCATTGGACAGGAAGGGACCTTTTTCAGAGGTAGTTTAAGGCAGGGTACATTCAAGTACAGTAGTTATTTTCCTGTTCCCAAACGACTTAACAATCTAAGTTTATATCCAAGGTAATGGAGCAGATCACAAGGAGCAGCAGTGAGATTTGAACTTGGTTTTCCTGGTTCTCAGCCTGCTGCTCCAACCATTAGACCACTTTTCCACTAATGCAGAAATTCCTCCCCCCCCCCCCCCCCCAGATACTTTATCCTCAGACTGGGAAAGTGAGTGGGCAGGAGTTTTAGAGTTTGCAGTCCTCAGGATACACCTAGCCAGTCAGGTTTTCAGGATACCCCCAATAAATATGCATGAGATAGGTTTACATGCCCTACCTCCAATGTATACACATTTATCTCATGCATATTCATTGTGGGTAACCTGAAAACCTGACTGGTTAAGTGTGTCCCAAGGACTGGGTTGAGAACCCCTGCTCTAGTCTATGTTCTTCCTAAATATATAGGGATTAATTTCCTGGGCCACCAGGAACACCATTGTGGAGTTAGCCATACCTGTCCTCATGGTACTTTAGTCATTTTCCCAAAAGGTATATAGAAAATGGTATACTAGTGAGAATTTACTTACCAGAACCACAACGGTCGCATGCAAGGGACCGCTGGTCTTCAAACTCTCCTTGCCATCATCAATGCTGTACTCCCACTCCAGACCCAATTCAATGAAAGTTTTGGGATTGGCATCCTGGCCTTTTGCTCCCAGAATGTAGTTACCCTGTGCCTGGTTCTTTAAAGCTGCAAACCAGATACAAACAGGTTAATATTCAGCCTGTGGCTGTCAATAAATTTTTTTTAAATGCCAGCTGCTGCAGGCTTTTTATATTCAGCACTGGGCCGTACCCAGATTCCTTTACTGGTTGTCTGGAGAAAGGGTCTTTTTATGTGTTTGTGTGTGTGTGTGTGTATTGTTTTAGAACTTTCCTGCTTAGGAGAACTAGTTGGTATGGGATGGTATCAGTGTTGGGATAGGGGAATAGGAGGGCGCTTTTTGGGTTATTTGGGTTGGTAACCGCTAACCAGCTCCTTTTCTATTTCAATAACTTGGTTTTGATATTGATTGATGGGGCTTACTTTTAAAGTATGACTTGGAATGTGAAGGGACTCAACTCTCCTAGAAAGTGACAACTGGTGCTTCGAGAGTTGTGGTCCTCCACTCCATTGGTAGTCATGCTGCGAGGAACATATTTTAAGAAAAAACCATGAACATCTATTTTATCATGCTCACTTCTCCAGGGTTTGGTTTGCTTCAGATGCCTCTAGTGCTAAAAAGAGGGGAGTTGCTCTTCTTTTTCATAACTGTTTGACTATTCAACTAGTACAACTCAAAAGAGACCCTGAAGGGCATTATGTTTGTTCATATCAAACAAAATGGTCTATGCCAGGGCTCAACAAAGTTTCTTAGGATCTAGGAGCCAACCCACAAATCTAGGAACCAGACTTGTAATGACTGGAATTTTTATTCATTTATGACATTTATAAATTGCAGATTCACAATGTGCTCAAGATGATGCACAGCAAGTTGTTTAACACAGTAGCAGGGAAGGAACAGATGGGAGGCAACTGCTCCCCTTCATCCACCCACCCCCAGCCTACCACCTGGCAATGGAGCGAGGCTTTTACTTCTGCATAGGTTCCGCATAGGTGGTCATACAACCAGGACTGACATCTTGGAATGCCATCTGGCTGCTACCAGTCAGTAAATTTCATAGATAAGCTGTGCAGGACGACTACCTATGTGGAAGTAAAAGCCGCCATTTTGGAGAGGATGGGCTGCACGCAAGAGGCCTACTGACAGCGTTTCCGGAAGGGATCCCTACTGACTCAAGGAGATGGCTGAAACCATAGGGCAAGATGGGCCCGGAGATCCTAAGAATCACTCTCTCTCTCTATCTGTGGGTCCAGCATCTCTCCTCCTCTGTTCTAACTCCCAACTCCTGATCCAGTCTCTGTCTCTCCCCTCCCCCAGTCTCTCTCTCTCTCTCTTCTTGTGCTTCCCTTCCTTTCAGGTCCAGCACATCTCTGTGTCACTCCGGCCCACCCCCTTCCCGGTCCACATATCTTTGTGTCCCTCCAGCCCACTCCCTCCCTGTTCCAGCATAACTCTGTCTACCTCCAGCCCCACCTCCTCAATCCAGCAAATCTCCGTCTCCTTCCAGTTCCCCCCCCCCCCCCCAGGTCCAACACATCTTCATGTCTCTCCAGCCCCCCCCCCCCCTAGCACCACTCCTGGTCCAGCACATCTCCATGTTCCTCCAGCCTCCCAATACAGCACATCTTCATCCAGACCCCCTCCATCCTAGGGTCCAGCACATCTTCATCTCCAGCCCCCCCTCCCACGTCTAGGTCCATCACATCTCCATCTCCCTCCAGTCTCACTCATTCCCCCCCTTTGAAAACTGCCAGTTATCACGCGACATAACAAGTTATCATTTCAGTCCTAACTGGCAATATTCAGCAGAGATAACTGGTTAGGTGCTGAAATGCTATTTAACCAGCCAACGGCTGTTTCTGGCCAGTTAAATAGTGCTGAATATTGGTCAGAGTATCTTCACCATTTCCTTGTTCTATCATTATTGCCCAATTTCTCTCACACTGCTCAGCATCTTTGAATTCAAGGCTATTCATGATGTCCTATTATCTTTTCTTTTCTCACAGTATGCAGCATTGTTCTTTCTCTTACTTTCTTCACTTCAACCCTTTTACTTTGATCACCTTCTGTTTGACACATCTTCCCTTCCCTGTCTCCTTCGTGTCCTTTCTGTCTTCCTTCATTGAGAGCAGGGCCAGCTCAAGGGACCATGGTGCCCTGAGCCAACTTTTGGTTTGTTACCTTCCCAATGATGTCCCCCCCCTCAAACTATCCTCCCCCCGGCCTACCTTTAAAGGCAGTTTTCCCCTCCTGAATACTAACAGTGTTTCATCTACTGCTACCTGCATTAGCCCCTGCATGTTCCCTTTGCCATGCCCCTGTGGAAACAGGAAGTTATGTCAATGGAAGGGCGGGGTGCCTCACGGTAGAAGGAGGATGCCGGGTTGACATGGGAGTTGTCTGTGTTTGGGAGGAGAAAACTGTCTTTAAAGGTAGATGGGGGAAGGTGGTCTGAGACAAAAAAAGGAAGGGAGTTGCCAGCTCTTCTTTTTTCTCTTCACACACAATGCCGCCAGGAAAGCTCTAAGCCAGCTTAACCTATACGGCCAGTGACATCACAGAATTTCCAGCGCCATGGGCCAGAACCTCACCTGGTCTATAGGTTAAGCCAGCCCTGTGAGGCTCTCTCCCTCATTTTCCTGTCTTCCTCTTCTCTCTCTCTCTGACTCCTACCTTTTCTCTGTCACCTCCTTCCTTGGTCTCTCTGTATCTATCTCGGCGGTCAGTTGTTATACTTACCAATACTGTAATTTGAGGGTTTAGTTTCCCATATTTGAACATGTCGAGCCCCTGCTGGAATTTCAAACATTTTCACAACACCTGTTGAAAATTAGAAACAAAAAAATTGTTAGAAATGGTAAGTTGGTCTAGCTTTGTGATTCATCATGTACAGGGTTTCTTGTTCAATCCTTGGGTTTGCAACCTCCTGGGAAAAGGAATACTCAAGAAAATTACAGTGACATGTAACAGTGGTGTGCTGGAGCCGGCTCGCACCGGCTCGCAAGAGCCGCTTGTTAAATTTTGACAGCTCTTGCGAGCCGGTTGTTGTAAGGGGCGAGCCGGCTCCATTGCATGAGGTAAGCATGGCAGGAGGGCGCCATGCTTACCTCCCCTCCCGCTCCCATCCATTTGTAGCGATGTCCTTCGCCCCCCTATCCTCCCCTGCCGCTCCCATCCGTCAGTTTCAAATACCTGCCTGGAAGCGCCGCCTTATTTAAAGCCCTGCTGCCTGTCTCCAGTTGCCTTTCCTGATTGCTTCTCAGGAGTTCGGTTCGCGCTCTTAGTCCCGCCTTCTGATGTCATTCTGACATCATTTCCTTTTCCCGCGGCGGGACTAACGGCGCGAAGAACCGAACTCCTGAGAAGCAATCAGGAAAGGCAGCTGGAGACGGGCAGCAGGGCTTTAAATAAAGCGGCGCTTCGAGGCAGGTATTTGAAACTAACGGATGGGAGCGGCAGGGGAGGATGGGGGGGCAAAGGACATCGCTACACATGGATGGGAGCAGGAGGGCAGGGGAGGGAGGAGAACTGCTGGGCATGGATGGGCAGAGGGGGGCAGGGGAGAGAATTGCTGGGCATGGATGGGCAGGGGAGAGAATTGCTGGGCATGGACGGGCAGAGGGGGGCAGGGGAGAGAATTACTGGGCATGGATGGGCAGAGGGGGGCAGGGGAGAGAAGAGAATTGTTGGGTATGGATGGATAGAGAGGGGCAGGGGAGAGAGGAGAGTTTCAGGACATGGATGGCGGGGAGAGCAAGAGAAATTCTGGACATGGATGGAGGGGAGGGAAGGGAGAGAGAAGAAATGCTGGACATGGAGGGAAGATAGAGGAAGGAGATTAGATGAGGGAAAAGGAAGTGAGGAGAGAAACTGCACATGGATGGAGAAAATAGGCAGAAGCTGGATCCACTGTACAGTCAAGTATGCGGAGGACCAGAAATGAAGAAGAAAGGAGGAAAGAAAAGAAATAAATGGAAAGGAAGCCCTGGAAACGGAGACAAGGGAACAGATAGAGAGCAGCAGAATCAGATACTGGACCAGCATGATCAGAGAAACAAAGTCACCAGACAACAAAGGTAGAAAAAAAATTATTTTATTTTCATTATAGTGTTTGGAATATGTCCACTTTGAGAATCAGGTGCTGAACGTTAAAAGTTTATGTTTATTTACTTATTTATGGCATTTTATCCCATATTAAACATGAATTAGATTGGAACCTGGGATCATTTAATTTTTTTTTCTGGAGAGAGTAATGTGTTGGCCGCCGCCCCCCCCCCCCCCCGGGTATAGCCAGCTCTGCAAATTTTTTTTGAGGGGGGGGTGCAGAGGTGGGGGGGGGGCACAGTGGTGGATGGGGGGGGCACAGTGGTGGATGGGGGGGGCGCCGAGGTGGATGGGGGGGGCGCCGAGGTGGACCGGGGAGAGAGCCTGTTAAAAATTTACCAGCACACCACTGCATGTAGAGGATAATTATATAAAGAATTTTCTACATGTAAAGCATGTTTTATAAGTGAAAAATGGTTCTTACAAAACTGTGCAGCCAGATGCATAGATTCAAGTATGTACACCAAAAAGAGGGCATGTACTTATACATATAGGGCTACCGAGAGGGGGAGGGGTGGGGGCAAGATTCCCCGGGCCCAACCTTCAAGGGGGGTCCGGCGCCAGAAGGTTCTGCTCCCTCGGTCTGTCTCCTTGGCATTCTTCTGGACTCTCCTCTCTTTTTATAGTTGTTCACTTGGTGCTCTAATCTCCTTCTGTGGCTATAAAATCTTTTATGATGATGACTTCTGAATCCAACTCTGTGAACCAGAACCTTCAGCCAAACTTGAGTATGACATCTTGGTTTCTTTATCTGATACAGGTGATTTGAAATCTTATAGGAGTATGCAGGGACAAAATCTTACGGTTTGTTTCATATCATTTTCAGATTGTGGATATATTTATATTTTTTGGTTTGCCTCAGTTATTTATGCATGCAAAATTTGATTAGCATGCCAAAAAGTTTGATGCATATGTGCAGTTAATTTAGAGCACATTCTTTATGTGCACAAAAATTTCCTAATCAACCCCGAATGCATATCCCTATTATCTGTCAAGATTGTGGACATGTTTCATGCGCTCATTCATTTCGCCCCCTGGTGGCTGCAATGGACTGTCTGGTTGCTGTTTCCCATGTTCCAGAAGTCATGCCGGTCCAGTTCGGATCTTCCAGCCTTCCAGACTGTCTTGGGATTTTTGGAACTTAGCAGCACCCTTACCTGGTGAACTCCCTTGTCGGTTGCCTTTATGAACCACCTGGAAACTTTCTACTTTGCCTTGGCAACAGAGGTCATCTGATGAGCTTCTCGTCGGTGAGAGTTGTTGCAGTGCTTCCTGTTCTCCTTATCCTGGGGTGGACCTGCCCTGTTTGTTTTCCGGGGGTTTATTTCTCCTGCTTGTTGCCTGTCCAAGACTCGACATGTTTGCTGGTTTATGTCTACTGCTTGCTGCCTGCCCAAGACTCAGCGTGTTTCCTGGTTTATTTCTACTACCTGCTGCCTGCCCAAGACTCGGCTTGTTCCCTGGTTTATTCTACTGCTTGCCGTCAGCCTAAGACTCTGTTTAGTTTCCTGGAAGCTTCTACTGTGCCCTGCCCTGCCTGTTCCAGCTTGCTCTACTTCAGCTACAGCTTCAGTCCGGCTGCTCCAGTCCTGGTTGTATCTGACTGTCTGTGTTCTGCCTTGTCTCTTGTTTTGGGTGTTTCTCCTGCCGCCGCCGCCACCCCTCGGCAGTGGCCCAAGGGCTCACTTCTCCTCACTAGTGTGACAATATCCTACCAACAACTCAAACTTAGCATGGCAAAACTAAGGGGGAAAGTTATCAACATAGGCTACTGTAAAATGGGTTATTTTACTGTTAATCCAGGTTATTAGTAACTAGGTCTCATGACTTCTGCTAAAATAGCACAAGTTGGTTGTATAATAACACATCTTAGTGGTAGCTCACATTGATAATTTCCCCCCTGAACTTCTTATATTTACTTCAAAACCGACTTCCACCCTTACATACTTTTCAGATTGAATGGTTAATGCTATCATCCTCACTGTCCTCTTGGCCTTGGGATCATCTTTGAGTTCTCTATCTCCTTTGCACACATCCAAAGCATTGATAACACATAATGTGTCTTTTTTCTACATCACCACCAAATTTACCCTTTTATTTCTGAACTATCATGCCATCATCTCCCGATTGGACTACTGCAACCTCTTCTTCACAGATCTCCTTTGTCAGTTGGTATATAACTTTGGGGCAAAGATTAAACCTGGAGTTCCTCCTTCTCCCTGTTCTATGTGGCAACAGCTCTTCTGTGCTAACATCCCTTTAGTGTTATCTCTAACTATTTTGTTCTGTGCTCCCTGAGGGTTGAGGTTTGTCTCACTGAACAGGTTAGTGAAAAGGCCGTGGGTGGCTTGGGCACTCTTTCACTCTCTCGTCTTTTTGTGCACTACTGAAAATTTATTTGCTCCAGCAAGCATTTCATACATGAGTCTGGGCTGTTCCTGCAATGGGATGTTAATGTTAGGCTAAATTAGGTTGGATGGTGTTTGTCTGGGTTGTCTATGTCTCTGTCTGTATGTTTGATTATATGATCTCTCTTGTAACGTCACTGCTTCAGTATGCATGTTTGGTTGATGTGATTACTTTTATGCCTAGCTCTTAGTGTGTGAGTGATAATGGCAAATAGAGTTCCTTTCTGCCTTTTTAATTTATTTGTTTTTTATTGGTTTCATTGTAAACCACTTTGTTTTGCTTGCAAGGAAAGTGGTATATTAAATTTAATAAACCATAAACCAAGATCAGGATCAGATTTCCCCGACCACTAACCAATAGCATGGCAGCTATCATTAGTAGAGAAATCCCTAAAGAGCAGATGTATCTGCTTTCCAGATCCATCTACAAAGGAGAGGCACCACTTCTCTCTACAGCAGCACCCTCACCGGAGAACCATTGCTGTTCTCTAGAATAATCCTTCTCTTTGGGGGAAGGTACTGGTACTCTCCATAGCCATCCTCCTACAGGATACTACACACTGCTCCTGATCATAGTTATCATCCTATAGGGCAGCAATTACTATTCTCTACAGCCATCCTCCCATAGGATACAACACCACTCTTCATAGACAATGCAATCTTTCTACAGAAATCCTCCCATAGGATACAACACATCATGTTTTAAACCCGCGATGAACAAGGACCTATATGGAGACTGACCTTGAGACAGCAAGTGGCGAAACATGAATTCATGTCAGTTGTGATGTGTCTCCTCAATGATTTTTCAAGTACCTCATAATGAAGGCTTATGATGAAGTTAAGATACGAAGAAGCTAAGCTAATTAATTGATCTATTTTATATGTGGGAAGAAAATCAAAATGTAAAAAATTTACAGTGGATTAATGACGATTACATGCTCACCCTTATCTATGCCAGGCTCAAAAGAAATTAGCCTAGTGGTTGAAACATGCATATTTGATGGATCCAATAGTAAGTTTATAATCACAACTCAAAATGTTTGCTGATAAGAAATACTGATAGGCGCTGGACTTTTTATTGTGTCTCCATAGACAAAAGCATTCTTTCTAAAGACATCCTCCCATCGGATACGATGCATCACTATTATCCACCTTTCTACAGACATCCTCCCGTAGGATATGACGCATACAACTTTCCATAGACAAAGCAATCTTTTTTTTACAGATACCCCCCATAGGATATGACACATCACTACTCTTCATAGACAATGCATTCTTTCTACATATTCTCCCATAGGATATGAGACATCTCTATTCTCCATGGACAAGGTATCCTTCTTTCTACAGACATCCTCCCACAAGATATTATTAACTCTCCATAGACAAGGCAATCTTATTTCATTCTAAAGACATCCTTCCATAGGATACAACATATCACTACTCTCCACAGACAAGACACCCTTCTTTACAGCAATCTTTTTGCAAAGGTTTGCAGTTTCCTTACCTGGATGTTTTGGAGTCTTGACCATGGTTCCTTTTACTGTCCGACAATGAGAATTATCTCCACCACAAACTCCGCATTTATCATCCTCCTTCAGTGATCCAATCTCCCTATCACATCCGACATGCTGTCAGGCACAAAAAAAAAAAAAGAAGAAGAAATTAAAAACACAAAAACAAAGCAGAAGCACATAAGTTAAATCCAAAAAGAGCACAAAATACAGATTTTTTGATCTGCCTCCTAGCAAGGCAAGAGTTCCTAATTAGCAGCTATCTCTACGACATTTTTGCAGTTCCAAAGAAGGAAGGCCTGGTGGCAGGGATTAACAACACACTGTTTAGTATGGCTTACAATGTCCTCTAGGAATACTGTAAATTTTTCTAATAACAATAAAGAACTGATTTAGGCCTGTTTAAGCTTCTGTATTGAGAAAATTTTGTATTCCAATTACTGGGTATTGACTTCTTTTTAAAATAAAAGCTACATTTATCAAAGAAATCTTATATTTCTGTCTATCTTCTGCATGAGTTCATTGGATTTTCCTTTCTAGCCCTACTCCCTTTCCCCTTCAGGTGGGGTGGTTACACTATTGGTTTCCCTATACTTAGTGGTGTTGGGGGAGGGCTTATCTTTTCCCTGCTATCTCTCTCGTGTGTGTCTTAGGCCTCTCCAATCGAGCTCACTATCTTTGTTGACTGGTTGGTATTCTAGTATAAATCTTGCATTTGTATGAATGCAATAACTGTGTAACGAATGTTTGTATGAAAAATATCAAACTTTTTACAATAGTTAAAAAAAAAAAAATAAGTCTCTTCTACCCTATTTACTAAGCTGCACTGCCTGTTCAATGCAATTAGGAGGCATTTCTATAAGTGGACACCTCTATTTAGGTGCCCTGATGCCGAAGGGTGAGAGCCTATTCTATAATGGCATCTGGGCACACAGATACCATTAAAGTATACTAGTGTAACCCAGTATGGGTTACTTAAAATTTAGGCACCCACAGTTATATCAACAATAGACCTGGTGTAACTGCAGATGCCAAAATTGGCAAGGCGGCATGTAACTTAATGTACTCTGTAAGATATATGCTTAAGTGGAAGCCCCACTCATGTACCACCCATACTACACCCCTGTGAACACCCCCGCCCCTTGAATTTAGGTGCTATGCCACTTAGGTGCAACCTTACAAAATAGTGCTTAGGAAGAAATGACAGTATTTTGTATATTTACATGTGATGGTATTTAGAAGGATAAAGTCCCTACCTAAACAACACCAAGGTAAAATAGTGAGGTGAATAATCAAATGGACCCCTCCGAAGGGACACCACCTTGTAAGTGGTGGAGGGGCTTCCGTGTTTCAGTGACTCAGAGGGCTATGCTGAAGGGTTACCCATATCAGACAGGCCTCTGAGGAGAAACCAGACAAAGAGTGTCCCAAATTAGGGAGAGGGGAAAGATGGTGACCTGAAGCTCGTACACTCAACGGCCCAGGTGTCCTCTGAAGTTCAGTTTTTGTTCACTTGAAATTTCCTCTCTGCATTGCAGTTGCCTTAACAGAGGAAAGGGACAATGGGGGGGTCAGCCGCCGATGACCAGCGTTTTGTCCCCTGTGCAGCAAGTGTGGGACCGCTGTGTGACGAGCTGCCCATAGATGACTGGGTTGATGAGTCCTTTGATTAGTGCCGACGAAGGAGCGTCGATGCTCTTGGACCTGGAAACAACTTCATCGCTCAAAAATCATTTAACCACCATGCCCAAAGGAGTGGAGGAGTGAGTCAGGAGTGTATGCTGAAACGGACGTCGTTTACAGCTGAACCCGTGTCGGCGGTGCTACTCCTAAACCCTTAAGAGTTATCAGCTTGGAGTTTTTGGCTCCCGTGGAGGTTGCATTGAATGTCATCTGGAGGGTGCTCCAGGACCTGACGGTGGTAGAGAATGACTTTGCTTCAGATATAGTCTTGTTAATGAGCCACATGGATAATCTAATCGAATCCTTTGAGAATATACAGCAAATGAAGTTCTACTGAAGTAGGAAACGGTTAAGATTTGAAAATGATAAAAGACCAGAAAAAATTTGAACAAAATGAATATTGTTGCAGATGATTAATATCGAGATTGTTGTTTTCCCAGAGTTCCGGGTATGACTCCTAATGTTTTTTTTTTCCTCTGAAATGATTCCTCTTAATATATTAATTCAAAAGGAGTGGAGCCTGTGAAACTGGGATTACTTTAATCAGCGGAAATTGGATTGGAGATTCAAGGGTTTGTATTGTTAAACAATTTCTGGTTTTAAAAGGGAAAAAATGAAATCAGATGTATTACTTTCACTAATATTGGACAATAAGTATCTTTCCAATGAAATTGATGGACTATGTACCGTTATGGTCTTGAAGAAACCAACCAGATGATCAATGTGGAATAATGATTTAGATAAATAATAACTGGGGATAATCGGGTTAATACCACGTTTTCTTTGTTTGCTGTTGCTTAAATTGATCTCCTTGTCTTGTTTCACTTTCCCTATTTATTTTGTGGTCTAAGAAAGAGAAAGATTGTATAAAATCCATTTATCTTGTTGAGATTGTTTTCTTCTAATATTGTTTTAATGTACAATCATCTCTGTTTTACTGTTTTGCAAGTGATCCTTGTAAAATGAAAACATTATAAATAAATGATTAAAAAAAAAAAAAAAAAAAAAGAATAATCAAATGGAAACAATCCCCAATTGGGATACCAAGAAGTCTTTAAAACTCAATTCATCAACCAATATTTGTGGCACAAATAAAAGGACACAACATTGCTGTGTTTTGGCAAACAGTGCCTGCATCAGGAGTCACACAGTTCTAAAGATGTGTCACTGATGTGGCTGGTGGTAAACAATAGAGAAAAGCTGGACTTGACTACTACACACTGAAAAGATGTAAAACGTAACAAAAACCACTCCTAGGTGCATCTTACCTTATCCAAGAGGTCTTCAAAATGCAAATGTACAATTTATTCTTTTCTACCAGGTCACTATTTCAAAATGGTGCTGATGGACCCTGAGGCCTGCATTATTTTGAAATATGTACTATACCACTGATTGCCTAAGACCCCATTAACAACAATGATAGTCAAATAGTTCACCAAAGAATGTCACAGTTAAATCTTTAATTTGATCTAAGGGGAAAAAAGTTTTGTTAAATCACCCGGGCTTCAATGTAACTTCTTGCAACCCTTTATTAGGGTGTTGCCCAATGGTGCCACATATAATCATCGACTATACCCCCTCCTACCAAATTCAATTTTTTGTATTTTTCTATGTGCTTCTTGTTAAATATTTGAATCTTTAGATAGTTGTGATGCAGTAACTCCACTATACACTCACTACACACAGAAGCTTTTTCAGATATGGTGTCTCCAAAAATGATAATAAACGGAACCGGAACTGACTAAATGATGTCAACAGAATTGGACACAGATTTGGACATTTCGGAGAAGTCTGATTTATTTTTGGCTCTTTATTATCTGACTATCATTGTTGTTAAGCAGCTGCTTTTTGGCGGTAGAACAGTGTTGTGTTATATTTATTGAAGGCTTTTCTAAGACCCCATTAGGCAGGTTACATACCTGGCTCTTTACTCCAATCTCTAGGAGGCCAAAGGAAAGACATCCACACATACATCACCAATAAATATATATATATATATATATATATATACATACATACATCAAAGGCCTTTGGAAGACAGTGTGGGTCCCACTTAATGACAGTTAGCTCATCCAGAACTGTCTCAATATCCCTCAGGTCTTCTGCTCTTTTATTAAGAATGCATTGTCATAAATTAACTGGTTACATCACAAATCATGGGACACAAACTTTGAAAAATCATTGACTAGATTATATTCTGCTTACATCTGCAAGTTCAGGGGATTCAGGGTACTTTCCAAAACTGCTAGTGGTTCCAGTGAAAATCTAACATTTATAGGAATGCGGAACTATCATACATTATTCCATGCATCATCTGTAAGCTCAGACATCTGCATACATCGCATTCACTTCCCTGTTTTCTTCTAAACATGTTTATATCTAATAACAGTTTCCTGCATCTGGTAAAGACAGCATTTAGTCATTTCCATCTTATTTACTATACTAACATTTAACCACTAATATTCCTCTCTATGAATGGGGGAACCATTATTTTCAAATATAACCTTAATATCACCACAAAATGGCATCAGCATCAGAACCATCTGGTGCTATTTTGAAATGCTTACTCAATGTGGCAGGAACAATTGGGGGCTACTTCTATCCCATTTGAATTATGTAGTCCCATAAATGCTTCTCCAAGTCAGTCACCTCTCACCAGATACAGTAGCTCACTCTTTGAGCAGAGTGGGGAACAGGGGTACATATTTCAAGAGAAACAGCTCTCTCCATGCTAGGTTCGCAACTCTTGAGGCTGGGAGGGAATTAGTCCCGAGGATCACTTGCTTCATTTTTCTCCACTACTAAACACGTACATTATTGTGTAGATACTTGTTCTGAACCAAGTCTTTTAATACTTGAACAGCTTGCAAACTGATAAAAGATATATGTGTAAAACAAAAGTTACTGTTCACATTCCCAGTTTCTTTCTCCTTGCTTCCTCTTAACACAGTGGAAACCTCTCAAATATCTCTAGGCAGGAGATGGGACTCAATTCAGGTATCAAGCATTTTTCATGAGTTCTCTAGGGCAATTATAACTTCTTCGCAGTTTTATGGGTATTTCTATGCAGATGATATATTTGTTTTGGTCCCACTATCTCATGATTTTATTCAGGATTGTGTTGAAGTGGTCGAAAACTGGGCATGTCAACATCTTCTAGACCTCAATACATTAAAGACAAAGAGCGCATGGTTCGGTGTGGAGCATCTTCTAAGGATACTATTGAAACAGACATTTAAGGAATCCCAGTAGAGAGGTTTCAACGATGCTGAAAGTAAGCCAGGTGTGCTTAATGAGAGAGCAGGTTAAAGGTTGCACATTATCCCCATCAACTTCTAAGCAGCATATAAATCTAAGGAAAAAACACAATCTGAAGTGCCTGTATACAAATGTTAGAAGCCTAAAAAATAAGATGGGAGAGTTTGAGTATATAGCACTAAATGATGAGGTAGATATAATAGGCTTCTCAGAGACTTGTTGCAAAAGGGACAATCAATGGGACACTGTATTAGCAGCTTACAAATTGTATTGCAATGATAGAGAGGATCAAATTGGAGGGGGCATTGCGCTATATGTTAAAGAGGGAATTGAATCAAATAAAATAAACATTCCACATGAAACAGATAGCAGCATGGAATCATTATGGATAGAAATTCCATGTGTGAAGGGAAGGAGTATTCTTGTACGGCTGTAATACCATCCGCTGGGATAGAATGAACAGACAGATAAAGAAATGTTTACAGAGATTAGGAAAGCTGGACAACACTATAATAATGGATGATTTCAATTACCACAATATTGACTGGATAAATGTTACATCAGGAAGTGCCAGGGAGATAAAATTTCTAGATGTAATAAACAACTGTTTCTTGGAGCAACTGGTCCAGGAACTGACGAGACGGGGAACCATTTTGGATGTGGTCCTTGGTGGCATGCAGGGCATAGTGCGAGAGGTTGCGCTATTAGGTCTCCTTGGATACAGTGATCATAACATGATCAAGTTTGAGCTACTATCTGGAATGAACCCACAAAGGAAATCTACTGTAGCTGCATTTAATTTTTGAAAGGGTGACTATAATAAAATGCGGAAAATGGTTAAAAAGAAACTAAAAGGATCGGCTGCTAAGGTTAGGACACACACAGGCATATTTTCAAAGCACTTAGCCTTCCAAAGTTCCATAGGTTTCTATGGAACTTTGGAAGGCTAAGTGCTTTGAAAATATGCCTAAATCAGGTGTGGATGTTATTCAAAAATACTATCTTGGTAGCCCAGACTAGAGGCATTCCATGTATTTGCAAAGGTGCAAAGAAGAGAAAACAACAGCCAGAATGGTTAAATGGTGAAGCAAAAGAAGCTATTACAGCCAAAAGATTATCTTTCAAAGAATGGAAAAAGGACCCAAATGACGAAAATAAGAAGCAACGTAAGCACTGGCAAGTCAGATGTAAAGCATTAATAAAGAAGGCTAAAAAGAATATGAAGAGAAACTTGCTGCAGGTACATCAGAAGCAGAAAGCCTGTGAGGGAATCCATGGGACTGTTAGATCACGATGGAGCAAAAGGGGAACTCAGGGAGGAAAGCCATAGCCGAGAAACTGAATGAATTCCTTGCTTCTGTCTTTACGGAAGAAGATATAAGAGATCTGTCTGTACCAGAAATGGTCTTCAAGGGTGATGATGTGGAGGAACTGAAAGAAATTACGACATTTTGTGCCTGCTCCATGGGGTAACAGAATGTTCTGCAACTCCTCCCGATTAACAATGGCTCATTCTATTTTTAGGAGTTTCCAGTTCATATTTTGTTTTCTTTTTTTCATTCTACAACTCCTTGTCCTGGTTAATCCTATGGTTACATCAAAGGATGCTAGTAAATTCCAGTTATCTGGGACTGTCGACTGCTCTTCTCTTTTCAGCATCCATTTCTACCAGGAGGCCATTCTATGAATTCACCACCCTTTCCATGAAGAAGTATTTCCTCAGATTACTTCCGAGTCTATCCTCTTTCACCTTCACGCTATGCTTCCTTGTTCCAGAGCTTCCTTTCCACTGAAAGAGACTCGCCTCCTGTGCATTTATGACATAGGTATGTAAATGTCTTTATCATATCTTCCCTCTCCCACCTTTCTTCCAAAGTATACATTTTGAGATCTTTAAGTCTGTTCCCATGTACTTGATGATGAAGACCACTGACCAGTTTAGTGGTATAGTTGCTCATTTAGTAATAGGGGGTAGGGGGCTTCCTGCTATTTCAGACCAGGATGCTGAATTCTCTAACTTTGTTACTGATGCTGGAGCTGTCATTTTGATGAGCTGAACAACTAAAACCAGGTATAATGCACACATTTTATGGACCCCCCAAGACACCGTTTCAAAAGTAAAAAAAAGTTAATCCTGTGTCATAGCTAAATTCTCACATAGTTGGGTAATCTACCCTGCAGGAACTGCCCATAGAAAAAAATGGATTTGGAAAATCTCTTTTCTATTTGTAACCCGGGTCTCACCCATGTGCTAGCTCTGGCTCTGGGCCACAAAGCATATTAGTCACATTCAGGGCCATTCTCCCCTCACTCATCAATTCCAGTATACATGAAATTAAGCTTGGGAGTGGGTCAATGGCCAGGAATAAAGATTCGGGGGTTTGGGAGACACTCATGTTCTCTGGGATCGGTTCAGTCTCACCTCTTGGTCCCCAAAGACGCACTGTAATCCGCAGTCTATGCAAGAACTCAAACTTTTATTTTCCAACTTTGCAACAGCAGCAACACCAAATAGTCTTTTGTTATCCAACTCCAGGTATATACAAACTCTGTTCCAAATCTTCTGTTGTTCCTCAGGAAAACTGCTTTACCACTTTTCTCCTCAGGTTTATTTACAAGGGCAAGTTCCCAATAGGGAATATGCACATATATACAGTTCTCCTATTCATGCCTATCCTTTCGGCAGTGTTCTTCCCCCTGGCTGCGTCTCCTCCTTTTCTATAAAGACTCAAACTCTGTGGGTTCACACCCTCCTCTGGTCTGACCCCTCTCTGGATCCATCCTGGTCTGGACCGAGCTCTCCCTGGCTCAAATCTCCTGCTCCCAGGCTGGTCTCTCCTCTGCCCACTTGTAGCACACACAATCTCCTGGTAGCCATTTTCAGGAGCCATACTCCTCACTTATCCCAAACTGTTGGTGGCAGAACTGCTTGGTCACCCTTCACTACATTTATTGATTTTTTTTATTTCCCCTCCTCTTTCGAGTGCCAAATGGGAATTGGTATATCATTCTTTACCACTTGCCAACACTAGATTCCCCAGCCTCCTCAATATAGGAGATTTCAGTCAGCATGAAGATACTGTTGAATGCCCTAGAGCAGCCCAGTTTGTTTTTTTCCAATGTGATCTGGGTCTCCGACAACATATTTAAACACCTACACATGCCACTGGACATACCCTTGACTTATAATTTCATGACTTTCATCTACAATATGGCTGGATGATTTCTCTTCTACCTCAATCTCTTGGTCCAATCACCATTTTCAATCATTCTCACTTTTTGTGCAGCCTATTCCTAATTTCAATTATCGTTCTGATTACTGGACAACCTCTCCACTTATTGGATCTTTCAACATTACCATCCTTTACAAATCTATTTCCTCAATATTTTTCTACCCATTCACTGGAAGATCAAGCTCAGTGCTGAGATTCCATACTAAGCTATAAACTCCTTTGCTCCATTATATAATTCAAATTATTCCATCCATATGCGCCAACCTTGGTTTCACATGGGCTATTAAAATGCCGTCCATACAGCAGAAAGACACTGGAAAAGGGCTTTGGCAACGAGAATGTTTATGTTTGTAAAATGACTGATATACCCATGTATGTGCTGGCACATGGATGTATATGTTCTGAAATACTGGCACATACACATTTTTATTGCCATGATGTGCCAGCTGATATTTTAGACATTGATACTTGTGAAATGGATTCTCTGGCCTTACATACACATCTATTCTTGGATGTATTTTAGAAGAGGCAAATCCTGTTCTAAAATACTAGAGGAACTTGAGATGTCCTGACCTGAATATCTAAATTCCACTTTGTGCATCTTTTCTAAAATGCAGCTGCATGTCATGCACAGCAAAATTACGCACTAGAAATAACTCTTACCACACACTCTCCTCGGGCACACACACTGTAGGGATCATTGTAGCTACATCTTGTGCCGTCATGTACCACTTGATTCATAAAAACCACCTCCCCTGTTTCATTGGACTGGCAAATGAGCTCACACTTCTGTGCATCTGTGGGAAGAAAATCAGAACTGAAATGGAAACATAAGCACCAAGTATTACCTGTGCAATGAAAATATGGTAAAAGTTGTTGAGACTACTATGAGGCTGCAGGACTTGAACTCTCAACATGGCTTAAATCTACCAGGACATACAATGACCAGTGAAACATTATTGCGAGTCATAATAAACTAATTACCCATCAGGTTTGTTTTTCCAAGGACAGGGTCTAAAAGGACACACCCAATCCATTCCCAGTAAAGGATACTTATATCTTCCCAGCCTGGACATATGAGAAAGTGCTTCCAATGCTAAGAATTCTGGATGATGAAAATCTTTATCTAGACTACGCATTCTACTGTAACAATTTCTGCCCTTTTCAAGTGTCTGTTCTCCTTCTCCCCTCTCACCATCAGGATACTCGTGAGGTAGCCAGGTATGTTTAGAACCCTGGTGGCTATAGTATGAATTGCGTTGGGAGCACTGTTGGGCTCGGAAGTCCTCATAAGGTCCTCGACACTCTTCACTGTTGCACACCTGGTATTCATAGCTGGCTCCAGGACATTCACGGCCTCCATAGACTGGGCTGGGTAATGAAGAAATTGAAAGCAAAAGAAAAGGAAAAGTAAGTGTGAGCATGTATTCTGGAACAGATGCTATCAAGCATTTTGAAGATTTTTATCTTCCACATATATTCAGGTCATGATTCAAAAATGGGAATCCATCTGGAAATAGCTGGAGAAGGACTTTCCAAAAACCATTTGAGTTGCTATTTTAACTAGACTTTTAATATCTCATTCAAATTTGAGCAAAGTATTGTGGTTTCCATGTTAGTTCCCTTGAATATGCAAAAATAAGGGTAAAAAAACAGGCTGTGACACTTTTTTACTGGAATAACGCAATACACCTGTGCCTGGCTTCAAGAACTACACTTTCTTCATCAGTTCAGTGATCCAAAGGCTCAATTATATTGGAATTAAATAGCACAGAATCTATAAGGCATTGAGGTGTCTGCACATGCTCATATAGATCAGGTATCTACTTAGAATTAGAAATATTATACTTGATCACTTATTGTAGAATGAGAGGACATGAAATGAGATTGAAGGGGGGCAGACTCAAGAAAAATGTCAGGAAGTATTTTTTCACGGAGAGAGTAGTGGATGCTTGGAATGCCCTCCCGCGGGAGGTGGTGGAAATGAAAACGGTAACAGAATTCAAACATGCGTGGGATAAGCATAAAGGAATCCTGTGCCGAAGGAATGGCTTCTCAGGAGCTTAGTCAAGATCGGGAGGCAGGGCTGGTGGTTGGGAGGCAGGGATAGGGCTGGGCAGACTTATACGGTCTGTGCCAGAGCCGGTGGTGGGAAGCGGGACTGGTGGTTGGGAGGCGGGGATAGTGCTGGACAGACTTGTACGGTCTGTGCCAGAGCCGGTGGTTGGGAGGCAGGGCTGGTGGTGGGGAGGTGAGGATAGTGCTGGGCAGACTTATACGGTTTGTGCCTGTGCCAGAGCCGGTGGTTGGGAGGTGGGGCTGGTGGTTGGGAGGCGGGGATAGTGCGGGGCAGACTTATACGGTCTGTGCCCTGAAGAGCACAGGTACAAATCAAAGTAGGGTATACACAAAAAACAGCAAATATGAGTTATCTTGTTGGGCAGACTGGATGGACCATGCAGGTCTTTTTCTGCCGTCATCTACTATGTTACTATGTACTGTGCTGTATACATCCAGTAACACTATAAAAATAATAATTTTTATGATTATTGTGCCTTTATTATGTTGACTGGTTTTAATTCCATTAATTCAGATCCTATTCAAGGACCAGTGAATCATACAGATATCATTGCAAAATGTAAGTTCCTCCAGAGAAGGGTAGATTTTTTAAAAATTCCAAATGATGATGTTATGTCTTTTAAATTAAAAATTTCCAAATATTTTAAGAGTCCAATTGGTATTGCTCTACAACCTCCAATCACAATTGGTATTACCATCAGTTTTTTACTCCAACATCTTTCCACTTCAATTGGTAGGTCACTGTATTTTGTTATTTTACCATTCTGGGGGTGAAGTCAGCACTTGGCCCATCAAGTGTCAATATTCATAAACTACATAAATAGGGCTGCATAAAAGTCAGTCCTATCTTTATACAGTGCCACACAGCTGGTTAAGTGCTGAATATTGAACAACCAGATATGCATTAGCTGGCTCCGCAAACCTGGAAATTTAATGCCGAAGCACAGACATAGTTTGGCATTTAATTTCTGGGCATAACTCCAACAAGGGTAATGCTAAGTGCCGCTGGCTGAATATCGGACCTTAAATATACTTAATGACCATTTTGGGGCCTATGTAGTAAAGCATATTAAAACTGAAGGGTAACCTGCACTATGGGTTGGAAAGGCTGTAGAAGCTTGGAGGTGGTGAGGTACAGGGTGTTTTTTACATGGGGAGGTGGAGAATGAGGAATAGTGAAAATGCATACTTGCAAGGGGAAGTCCAGGACACTGCTTCTACTACCTTACAGGTTGTTACCAGCTAGCTTGCAGACCCAGTCCGAGCACCAGTAATGGATTTCCAGGTTTGAGGAGCCGGCTAACACCTAGTCGGTTACTTGCAATATTCAACACTTAACCAGCTATGGGTTACCGCATAAAGATAGGACTGACTTCTATGGGGTCCTATTTATGTGGTTATCCTGGTTGGTTAAGTTCTGAATATCGGCACTTAACCAGCCAATTGCCGACTCCACCCCTGGAAAACCTCCAAAATAGCCAGTTCTGAGTTTGGCACTAACTGGTTAAGTGCTGCCGAAAAAGAGTGGTTAACCCTGAACAGGTGCTTTAACCGGCCAAGAGCTGTTTCTGGTTGGTTAAATCGCATTGAATATTGACCCCTGCATTTATTTCATGCTCCATTGCCATATGATACAAGCAGCCTCAAGTGCACCTCAAGTAGAAACTACTCAATAACATATAAACAGCATATATAAACTCTAAAGAACTACTAGAACTGTGGTAATGAATCATTCCCATGGTATTTGCATATTTAAAACAGAGACATTCATTTTTAAGCTGATCATGTTATTTCTAGCACGCATGCATTCAGTATACTAACACTTAACATGCACATTATCCATTATGCTCACTTAAAATTTTAGATACACAGGATATACGTTTTTTTGTGGTGGTGGTGGTGGTGGTGGGGGGGATAAATAAATAAATAGTACATAGACCCTGTAATGAGTTTGAAAGAAAAGCAATCAACTACACTATTGAGATGTGCAAAAAAGTAATTAAGGGAATTTCAATGAGTAACTTGGACTTCCCATAGCTGAAACTTTTCTGTTGGAGAAGCATCCTCAGCATGGCTGCTGAATGGGATGGTAGAGTTTGGGGTAGATGGAGCGATATTGGCATGGATGAGGGTGAAAAAATAAATCATCAAAATCAGCTGAGTTTTTTCCTATTTATCTATATGTACTAAGGGGGAAGAGTTGAATATTTGGTGATTCCTAGTATTGGATAGAGCCTTCTGCAATATACACTGCACTTCCATGCTGTTTTGCATCAATGGTGTTTCTGGGTTTCTTGTGGCACTGGGCATGGTAGTTACCCTATTACTTACGGTGGGTTGCTGCATTGCCGACTGCGTGAACGTACACCTCCTCCACATGTCCGGGAGCATGAACTGAATCTGGACCAGGTACTCCAGCTTCCATCGTGGCCGTAGAGCTGGTCAAAGGTCTTCCAGATACAGTGACCTTTAAAACACCACTAGAAGTAAGGAAGACAGACATTAAACAAGTACGCATCCAAGGTTCTATCTGTCATCAAGCTGCTGTTTAATAACGTAGTCTGAGTCTTGCGGAACACCGTATAAAAAGTATATTTCTTTGACAGTGTCCTATATCATTGTACCTGACAAGATCTATCTACTACTACTACTATTTAGCATTTCTATAGCGCTACAAGGCGTACGCAGCGCTGCACAAACATAGAAGAAAGACAGTCCCTGCTCAAAGAGCTTACAATCTAATAGACAAAAAAATAAAGTAAGCAAATCCCTCAAATAAGATTGAAATCAAGACAATACTGAACCTGAAACTCCTAAACTGACCAGACGACTTAGAAGAACTGAATGATTGAAAAGATCGAAAGCTATAGTAAGATCTAAAGATTCAAGCAGCATCTCACTGCCATGATCCCATATTGTACGTACATAATTACTACAGCTAAGATGGAATACTTAATGCTGATGCTCCTTTTGAGCCCCTGTTCTGTTTTCTTCCATGACCAAGTGGCTCTCATTGAGTCCAAGCTACCCAGTGCCTGAACTCCTGCATTGTTCTCACAATCTCAAGAGAAGGGAACAGGAGTTGAGCTCTACATGTTTCAAACTCATTGAGAATCATACAGGGCTAGAACAAAACCGAACAGCTGTTACAGAGGCAGCACAAGTTGCAAACTTCCAAAGAAGGTGATTAGATTGTAAGCTCTTTGAGCAGGGACTGTCTTTCTTCTATGTTTGTGCAGCGCTGCGTATGCTTTGTAGCGCTATAGAAATGCTAAATAGTAGTAGTAGTAGGGGAGAATGTATACCAGGAAGGAAAGGGAAGGGAGCTGCCTCTGCCCCCTGGCAGTTATAATTAAAAACATATAACTAACAGTAAATCTTCTCATGAATGATAGCTATCGTGTCATGATGATTAGGTTCATTAGAAACAGGCCACCTCCACCTAACATAGAAAATGTTTCTATACTGTCTCAACCTATAGCTCAGAATGGTTGACAGGACAATTAATTGTCAAAACAGATCAGTGGTGATCCTACCATTAGGCCAACTGAGGCAGAAGCATTCTTTATGGAGCAGCATCACTCCTTTCCACCCTTACACTGACCGCGGTCTGGCTTCCCCCCTTCCCTAGTTTTACCTTTTTGATTTTCAAAAGTCGGCAGTAGCAGCAATCCCCATACACTGGTGCCCTCTGATGTAACTTCCGGTTTCCTCAAGGGCAGGCCACAGTACAGAGAAGAAGCTGGTGCTGGTGGCATGGGCAGCGTATAGGAATCGCGGCTGCCTCCGACTTTTGGAATTCAGAAAAAGAAGGTAAACTCAAGGGATAGGATTGGGGGAGGATGGAAGGGGAGCGAGACCAGACCCATGGAGGGGTGGGGGAGGGAGGGAGAAAGAGTGTGAAGGGAGGGAATGTTGGACGGGTCGGGGGGGGGGGGGGGGGGCGGTATGCCAGGGGTGCCATCTCATTTCTGCTCGGCGGCAGATTTGCCTTGGGCCACCCCTGAGACATAATACACCAGTAAAAGAATAGTATAATTTTTCTAGATATAAACAAACCTAACTACAAATCTAAAATCTTTCTAGAAACAAAAAACCTAACCAACAATCTAAGTACATTTTGAAAGCCAAGACTTCAAACCTAAAATAATCTTGCCCAGTTTAGTTCTGTTGACAAGTTCCATAACATCACAGTTTTTTTATGAGAGGAAGTAAGACTTTGGGTTGAAAGTTCAAGTAGACAAAGCTTGTTCTATGAATTAATCTACTAGAGTAATGACCTGTCCTCAAGAAACTAGTGATGACATATATGCAGGGCAGCAACCATACAAGATTTTAAAAACTAAACACAAAACTCTGAACTCAATTCTAGCTGCCACTGGAAGCCAGTGCGAAGCTCTCAACAATGATGTTAACTTGATCAAATTTGGATTTATGAAGTACTCTTGCTGCCGTATTTGGAAAGACCTAAATACAATGAATTACAGGTAATCTATTCTAGAAAATATCACAGCATGAACATTAATTAGTCAGTGGAAAATAGGACCAAATTTGAAACAGAAAATACAACTGAAAAAAATACAGATATAGTTACCGGTATTTTTTCGGACTATAAGACGCACCGGACCATAAGACGCACCTAGGTTTAGAGGAGGGAAATAGGAAAAATTTTTTTTTCCTTTTTCCCTCCTCTAAAACCTAGGTGCTCCGGTGGCGTCTTGTCCGAGTTCGGGATCGCCCTCCCCCTAGTTCGGGATCGCCCTCCCCTACTCACGTCACGCGATGTTCCCTGGTGGTCTAGTGACGTCGGGGCAGGAAAGAGCCCCCACTTTCCTGCCCAGCGCGCTGCCTCTCCGTCCTCCTGTATGCTGCCTGACGGTCTCGGCGAGATTCAAAATGGCCGCCGAGAATTGAAGTCAGGCAGCATACATGAGGACAGAGAGCAGCGCGCTGGGCAGGAAAGAGGGGGGCTCTTTCCTGCCCCGATGTCACTAGACCAACAGGGAACATCGCGTGACGTGAGTAGGGGAGGGCGATCCCGAACTCGGGGGAGGGCGATCCCGAACTCGGAACCTCGCTAGCCTTCGGACTATAGACGCACCCCCCATTTTCCTCCCAAATTTGGGGGGAAAAAAAGTGCGTCTTATAGTCCGAAAATACGGTAAATGTTTAATTGATTGGTCCACTGCTGCAGGATTAGAGGTTCGGATTAAAGATACCCTCGATCACTGGGAGTGTAGTTCAACCTCCATCTCTCCTTTGCCGCATATACTCATATGTAGTAAAGGCATCCATTTTTGCCCTTAGAAGATTCACCTCCCTGCACCTATTTCTGGATCTCCGAGCCCTGAGGACGCTAATTCATGCACTAGGAGTTTACAGGCTAGATTACTGTAATTCACTATTTGTTGGTGCAACTCAGGGAAATCTTACATTTACATACCACCTGTGCACCTAAATGTACAGAATACTGACATTTAGGTGTCCAAGAGGCATATTTTCAAAGCACTTTGGGAGGCTAAGTTCCATAGGTTTCTATGGAACTTTGGGAGGCTAAGTGCTTTGAAAATGAGCCTCTTAAGTGTACACTGACCCACAAAAATATCATTTGGGCACCTAACCAGCTCATTTTCGAAAGTGATCACCGGCCATTTCCTGACAAAAATCGGGAGATGGCCGGTGATTTCTTAAAAGCGGCGAAATCGGTATAATCGAAAGCGGCATTTTTGACAGCATCGCCGCTTTCCCATCGCTTTGGCCGGCAAAAGTTCAGGGGCGTGTCGGTAGCTTAGCGAAGGCGGGACATGGTGGGCATGGGCGTGGCTACCAAATGGCCGGCTTTTGCCGATAATGGAAAAAAAAAAAGCGGCGTTCCTTAGTAGTTCGCCGGGTTTACTTGGTCCTTTTAGTTTCACGACCAAGCCTCAAAAAGGTGCCCAACTCATCAGATGATCACCGGAAGGAATCGGGGATGACCTCCCCTACTCCCCCAGTGGTTACCAACCCCCTCCCACACTAAAACAATAAAACTAAAAAACCTTTTTGCCAGCCTGTATGCCAGCCTCAAATGCCGTACAGCAGAATGTGTTTCTATCCTCTGACAAGCCTTTTCCTGGTTGTGATGTGGCTCTCGGGTGAGTGTGACACCTTTTCTGCATTTGGTGGGTGTAGGGTAGTGGGCTGTACTCCCATGGTGCTTTTCCCCCTGCTAAACTGGTCAGAGTGTGTCCATTTTGTTTCCGGTAGTCCATGAGGTAGTGGCCATTTTTGTAAGCCACTTTGAGATCCCTTTCATGTGTTACCCACGTTAGAGAACTTAGTTATTACCTTGAATGTTGCTGAAAGAGGGCATTGTACACCATTCTGCCAGCTCTGACCTACTGCTAATCTCAGTACCAGGGGAACTCTTTGCCAGTGGGGCACAAACCTCTGATCTGCAGTTAACGTGAGTAAACGTACTTATTCAAATAAAGGACTTTTTCAGAGATTAGTCTTCAGGTGTCAACTGGTGTGCCAAGGTTATACAGCAGCAACAAGTCCTAGAGGCCAGCGTGTATGCAGGTCCCTG
>NW_021963638.1:0-68086 GCF_901765095.1 Microcaecilia unicolor | reverse complement strand
AGTAGAATGGAAATATTTGTTTATTGTTCTTAAGCAATTTGGTTTCCCTGATCCGTATATTCATATGGTGCAGCTGCTATACTCCCATCCTTCAGCCAGTATAGTAGCTAATGGTGAAATCTCTAACTCATTCATTCTGCATAGAGGCACCAGACAAGTTGTCCCATCAACCCCTTGCTATTCAATATGGCTCTCGAACCTCTCCTAGTGGCAATCCGAAAATCAGTTGATATTGCTGGCATCCATCTGGGTTCAGAAGAGCTGAAACTCGTTTTCTACCCACACTACAATTATCACAATCACATCAGGCAACTTTGCAAACCTATCTCCCTTGATGAAATAATTTCTGCAATTAATAAACAACTTTTAGGTAAAGCGCCAGGCCCAGATGGCATACCTGCGGAATTTTGTAAGGCCTTCTCTTCCACTATATCAATTCATCTGCTAGAGTCTACTTCTTCAGGATGCTTTCTGGATGCTAACATAATAGGACTGCCCAAGCCGAACAGAGACAGCACCCTCGTACAGAATTACAGACCAATTTCGCTTTTAAATACTGACTATAAAATTTATGCAAAGATCTTATGCTGCAGAGCTTGTGCAACTGTCAATTCTTTCCCATGTTTAGTTCTGTAAATATAAGACACAGAGATTGAGGTTTGTACACAGAACACACACCAACCCTCACCGATGACAGAACACGGGGACAAAATTAGGAATGTTTTGTGCAATAACAATGATGGGCCCTGACACAGCTTTGCAAAACATGTCATGTTGGCTCAAGTCCAAAATATATAATCAAGAAGCTTTAAGATATGTGAAGTATGAATTTTAAAATAATAATAACAAAGGATTTCTGTGATAAATTTGGGAACGAAGATGAGACAAGTGAGTTGTTGTTATCAAGAAAATTTTGCCTGTTCTGGAGTCTATACAGGGGAGAATGTTTCCTCTTACAGCTTACTAAAAAAAAATTATTCAGATCCTGGTATCACCTCAGTGGCAGCAACACACAGTCGCTCCACTGCCAACTACTTTGTCAAGCAAGGAAGGTTATTCTGAGTCTGTAAACCTTCCAAGCCCTGCCCCACTCTTCTACAACTTGTCTCAATTTCCCCAGGCATCTAACCACACTTGCAGATGCCCCACCAGCTGCCTAGTAGCCGAATCCCTACTCAGTCTGCCAATGCCCATATCTGCCTTCCTCATTAAGTCACAAATTCACATCCCTGAGTTCTGCATTTTTTTTTCCTGAAGGGGTGGGCACATTTGATTGGTGTGGCAGGTAAGGGGACCATTGCCCCCTCAGTCATTGTAAAACAGAAAGCCTCTCTGTCATTCTCCTCCCCTAACTCTCAGTGGTCAATCATCCCCCCTTACCTCCCCTCCCCCTCCTCTGCAGTCTGTCTCTCCCATCCCAGTTCCTCCTTGTTGCTCTGAAAGCATCAGTGCTGAAAAGAACAGTACCATGCCACATGATATCTCATTCAAGTGTACGACAAGTCTCTTCTAAGTCCCGATCCATCGGACTCATACAGGGCCAGTCTTAGTCAGGGGCGACAGGGGTGGTTACACAGAGCCCTATGCCCCTAGGGGCCTTGCATCTCTGGAAGTCTGTCCTCCTGTCTCGGAACACCTTCCTACTCCATACCTTAATGTGCACCTACATTTCCTTTTGATGCCACTTCCTGTTTCTGCAAGGGTAGGATGCAGCAATGAAGAGACTCTGGGCTCATCAGCTGATTGGATATGAAAATCGCTGCTGCTGTATGCCACTCTCTACTGAAATGTGATGGATGCACATCAAAATATGGGTAGAGGTGGGGTTCCGCGAGCATTGAACCTCCTTTTACACTCTGATAATAGCTTATGGTGGTGGGCGCTGGTAGGGGTCTGCATGGGGCCCCCCAATTGCTAAGACCGGCCATGGATGCATGCTTCCTGTTGCCTTGTGGGCAGGACCTGAGAGGAAACTTGCCATGCACTTAGATGTGAGACCTGGCAGCACAACACTGTTCTTTTTACTGCTGAGGGAGTGTTAAGAAAAGGAGATGCTGGACTGAGGGGGACAGAGAGGGGAGCTGCTGAGCCAACAGAGGAGAGATGCTGGATAGAGGGAAGGAGAGAGAGAAAAGGAAACTGATGATTGCATTTGATAGGGTGGTAGAGGGTCTGATGCTAGGGTTGAGGATGGGAGAAAAGGGCCGATGGTGGCAGATCTAATATAATCTAATGTCAAGTTTATATACCACACAAATCCCAGCATGATATTCTAGGCAGTTTACAATACAAGAAGTTGCACAGAAGCAGGAAAGAACAGAACAGTAAGATTAACAAAAGGTCTTCAGTTTCTTATACAACCTTGCATAGTTACCTAACTTTGGTAAAGAATTCCATTCAGTAATAGCATCAACCTGATGTTTAAATCTTATAGTTCCAAAAACCGGGTACCTCAGTACTAAATTTTCCTGCATTCTGACAGAATTATTTAAAGTAAATGTGAAAAGAACTGACTTAACAGTTCATAATTCCCATACAGCACTTGATAGACTAAACAAATAATTTTAAAAATGATTCAGGCAGGAGTGGGAGTTAGTTGGATCCGATGTGGAGTCTGGGAGAAGGAGAAGATAACTGCAGACCTGAGGATTGGATAAGGGGGCTGAAGTGGGGGACTGCAGGGAGATGAGGTGAGTAGAGAGGAGAGGCAATTGGAAGGGATAAAGGTGCAGAGAAGAAAGGAGAGAAAGGGTGGTGAAGAAACAGAATCAAAAAAGAGGTTAGGGTAGGGACAATACAAGTGTCTGACAGTGCTCTTCTGGGATCTTGCCAGGTACTTGTGACTTGGATTGGCCACTGTTGGAAACAGGATACTGGTCTTGATGGACCTTCTGTCTGTCCCAGTACAGCAATGCTTATGTTCTTATGTTCAAAATATTCTTATAATCTTACCTAGGTACACATAAATTGTCCAACATCAAGTCTATACAAATAATCTGTAAAGAATAAAAAGAAGAGTCAAAAGTCATAGGAATCCTCACATGGATGGTGCCTGGGAGGGTTTGAGAATGTGGAGTGAGTAATAATTAGAGTGTTGGGAGTGTGAAGATGGGGAGTTTTAGTATCAGAGGAGCCCTTGGAGTTAGGTGGTTATCTAAATTTAAATCTACCTCGGGAGTCACTGCACGGACACTCAGACTCTCTAAACCTAGAAAGAGGAAAAATAAAAATATTTAAATATCATAATTTGCTTGAATAACACTGGAAGCTACAACTCTGACAGTCTGCACCTCTCTTCCTAAAGTATTAAAACATCCTTCTTGTCACCTCCTTCTGAGAACTAGGTCTAGTTTAATGCTATATTGGCCCTAGGCAAACATATTTTTCTGAGCCCCAGACCATGTCCCCTGCCATGATCTTTATTTATGATTTCTTCCCCCACCCCAATATTTAATAAATGTCTATATGCAAATACCACATTTAAACGAGTGGTAATGTTGAATAGCTTGCCACAGTTCCAACAGGATTCGTCCAACAGCGAGTTAACATAATTGGAGAGCAGTTTGGCAAGCCGCGTGATAGAGCTGGCAATCGTATATGGACATGGACTGAACCCAGTGTGGACGTGGCATCTCTGACCATATAACGTTAAGTGCCTGGATTTATTATATTATAGAAAACAGTGAAAGAGTATGGTTCATTGTTTAGATTAAGAGAGTTTCGAGGTAGTTGGAGTAAGTGATAGGATTGACCCACTAGTTCTTTAGTTTTGAGGAAGGTGAACATTTATTTCACTTTATTATTTGAAATTAAATAAGAGCACAGGTGTGCATTTGCTTATATAAATTGAAAAGATTCAAAGAGAAGTTCTATGATCGAGAAGCTTGTCCACCCTTAGAGACATAAATCACTTTGGTGTAGCCTCGCTTGGGTGAGTTTATACTCTGAGAACTTCCTTATGATTTCCATATATTAAAACAAAAGTATATTTCAGAACACTTTTGGGCCAATCCTTTCACTGGTATTATCTCCATGATATTATGCCCTGATTTGTATAATTAACTAATAAAAGTGCATCATGAAAGACTCAAGAGGAAATTGGAAAGTCATAGTATAGGAGGTAGTTCCTATTGTGGATTAAAAACTGGTTAAAAGATAGAAAACAGAGAGTAGAGTTAAATTATCAGTATTCTCAATGTGCTGTGTCCGCTGCTTTTTTAACTGGTAGACTTGCCATCCAAATGGCAGATGACCGATGCATATGTGAAAATTGAGTCAGACAGGATCATGTGCAGATGGCATAGAGTCAAAAGCATGCACTGATGAATAAACCTCCAGTTGCTTACTTATAAGCATTTCAAGCAGTTTAGTGACTAAAGGAATGCCAGCTATTGGCCTAATGTTGTACAAAGATGATACATCTAAACCTTTTGATTTGGGCATAGGACTAAGTGCTATCTGTACCCATATGCAGAGGTAATCATCCCAAGAAATATTAAATATGGGGGATTGGTAAATAATGTAAAGGGACACTTATCTAATACACGAAGCCCACAAATTATAGCTTTGAGCTAGATATTCTTATGCTACTACTACTATAAATCATTTCTATAGCGCTACCAGTCGTACTCAGCGCTTTACAATTGAACATGAAGAAAAGACAGTCCCTGCTCAAAAGAGCTTACAATCTAAATCAGGACAGACAGACAGGACCAATAAGGATAAGGGTAGGACAGACAGAAGGACACGTACACGAGGGGCATAATCGAACGGAAACGCCTATCTCCATGGGCGTTTATCTCCGAGAACGGGTCCGTGAAGGGGCAGGCCGAACTGTATTTTTGAAAAAATGGACGTTTACTATGTTACTAATTACTGTAATAAAATGCACCAGTCCCAGTACACAACCTTGTTGAATAGATAGGTTTTCAGAGATTTGTGAAAGTTAGTTATTTCATTAATTGTTTTCAAGTTAGTTGGTAGTGCATTCCACAGCTGCGTGCTCATATAGGAAAAGCTGGTTGCATGTGTTAGTTTGTATTTTTATCCTTTGCAGTTGGGGAAGTGTAAATTAAGAAATATGCGAGCTGATCTTTTAGCATTTCTGGGAGGGAGGTCCACGAGGTCTAGCATGTAGGTCGGGGCATCGCCGTGAATGATTTTATGAACAATCGTGCAGATCTTGAACGCGGTACGTTCTTTAAGTGGGAGCCAGTGAAGTTTCTCTCTTAGGGGTTTTGCACTTTCATATTTTGTTTTTCCAAATATGAGTCTGGCTGCGGTGTTCTGGGCTGTTTGAAGTTTCTTGTGCGTTGCAATAGTCCAAGTGACTTAGCACCATTGACTGTACCAGGTTGCGAAAAATGGATCTTGGGAAGAAAGGTTTTACTCTTTTAAGTTTCCACATGGAGTGGAACATCTTCTTAGTTGTATTCTTCACATGGGTTTCGAGTGTGAGATTTCGGTCGATGGTAACTCCAAGAATTTTCAGATTGTTTGAGACGGGAAGGGAAAAGTTTGGTGTGGTTATGGTGGTAAATTTAGTTGTATTATGTTGTGAGGTGAGTATAAGACATTGTGTTTTTTCTGCGTTAGTTTTAGCTGGAATGCATCCGCCCAGGAGCGCATGATTTGGAAACTTTGGTTGATCTCGTTGGTGATTTCCTTTAGATCATGTTTGAATGGGATATAGATCATGACATCATCTGCATATATGTAGGGATAGAGGTTTTGATTGGATAGTAGCTTGGCTAAGGGTATCATCATTAGGTTGAAGAGGGTTGGAGAGAGGGGGGATCCTTGGGGACTCCAAAGTCAGGTGTCCATGGGGCTGATATGTCCGCGTTCGTTATTACTTGGTATGATCTTGTGGTCAGGAATCCTTTAAACCAGTTAAGAACGTTACCTCCAACTCCAATGTATTCTAGGATATGTAGTAATATTCCATGGTTGACCATGTCGAAGGCATTGGACATGTCGAATTGTAGGAGAAGTATGTTATTGCCAGTTGCAATTGTTTGTTTAAATGTATTCATTACAGTCACTAGTACTGTTTCAGTGCTGTGATTTGACTGAAATCCTGATTGAGATTCGTGAAGAATTGAGTATTTATTTAGGTAGTTAGTGAGTTGTTTCATCACTACGCCTTCCATAAGTTTGGTTATCAGTGGGATAGATGCTACTGGGCGATAGTTGGTTAGGTCATTTGTACTTTTCTTTGCATCTAAAGGTAAAGGTGTAAGTAGAATGCTTCCTTTATCCTTTGGGAAGAGGCCATTTTGTAGCACGTAGTTCAGGTGCCTCGTGAGGTCTGTTTTGAGTTGTAGGGGGGCAGATCTTATAAGGTTAGTAGGGCAGATGTCTAGTTTACATTGCGACTTGGCGTATCTTCCAAGCAATTGGGTGATGTTGTCGATCGAGAGTGTGTCAAAGTTGATCCATGATCAGTCTGCTGGATATGCTTAATAACATCTATAAAAATAATCTAACAAATACGTGCTGGATGTGCCCCATTTATTCACATCTATCTATATGGCCAGTCCTTTTGTTTTTCAGAATATCTTAAGAACATAAGTATAGCAATACTCTATCAGACCAATGGTCAATCTAGTTCAGTATCCTGCTTCCAACAGTGACCAATCCAGGTCACAAGTGTATGAGATGAGTTCCATCCCCTTTATCATTTTGGTTGTTCTTTTTTTATCCTTTTCTTATTCAGTAATATATTTTGGGGGGATATTGTGAGCAGAATCGAACGCATTACTCAAGGTGAGTTTGCACCATGGAGTGATACAGAGGCATTATAATATTCTTATTTTGCATCATTTTCCTATTACTTTGTAGTATCCTGTTTGCTTTATGACCACTGCCACACACTGGTCAGAAGACTTCAGCGTATTGTCTACAATGACACCTAGATCTTTCTCTTGAGTGCTGATTGCTAAGGTGAACCCTAGCATCAGGTAACTTTGATTTGGACTATTCTTCCCAATTTCCTAAGGTCTTCCTGTAATCCGCATGTGTTTGGGCAGCTTTGTGTCATTTGTAAATGTAATTAACTCACTCATCGATCTGATTTCCAGATCATTTATAAATATGTTAAATAGCACAGATCCTTGAGGCATGCAAGTATTCACCATCCTCCACGTGAAAAAAATGACCATTTAACCCTATACTCTGTTTTCTGTCAAATAATCAAGAGAAGGACATTTCCTCCTATCCCATGACAGGAGTCTCTCATGAGGAATTTTGTCAATCCAGATCCTTTTTCTAAAAAGACTACATGATCTTGCAGCAGAGAAATGACAATCGGCCTTGAAGCAATTAAGAATTACTTCCTTTTTTAGTGTACAGTAGTGTATATGCAGAATGTACAAGAAATACAGCACTGCACTAAAATAGTACTTTTTGAATAGAAGTACTGCATTTTATACTTTTTTCTGCAAACATATTGATGAAAATAAAACTAATGTTTAATATGTAATGTTGTAATCTTGTTTTCTTTATCCTGATTTATGATTATCCGGACCACCCTCAGCATTCTACTGTACATTCATGCAACATGATATCTATCAATTAAATACATAAATCAATCTGAATATAGAGCATTTTGTTAGGGTGTATAGCATTTAGAGTCACACAGCTCCTAGGGGGGCGCTATTAGCTCTTCATGTTGGGCACAATATTTCATAGTAGCCAAGTTAAAACAGCTCTTATGGAAATGATGTCATGGTAGTAAAGAGAAAAGGTGGATGACCCTCTTGGATTCTCCAGACAAAATAACTAACCTATGTAATGATGGCTGGGAGAAAAGCTGGAATACTCCAGTTATTTTCTTAAAGTCCCCCTCAACCGCAGTTGCTACCTCTCTGAGCCCTCCACCCCGACGAAACCAACAATAAGGCGACATAAGTCCTTCACTTGCAAAGGTAACTGCACTAGATTATGTCGATATTAAATATTTCTATGAATAAACAAGAAAATATCCCGACCAGGGAGACCATAAAGTGCCATTAAGTCCTATGTTTGAATTGTTCCTTTGTTCCATTTCTTGGACTATAGGATTATGCAAATAGGCAGTCGCCAAAGGGTGATGCAACATCCTGCAATGAAGAAAAACATAATGTGCCTTACGTCCTATGCTTAGATTGTGCCCTTCTCCTGGGACCTAAACGGATGCAGCAATAGACAGCCACTGTCACTGACATCCTTCAACAAAGAAGTCTGCCTTGACAAGTGCTTCAAGAAGGTGCGTCAACTGAAATCCTGAATTTCCATGTGACATCCTTCAATAAATAACCAGAACTCGGAATTATTTCTATAGGTAGGTAGCGTAAAGATGTATACTTTTTTATGATTAACTAACGAATTTAAATTTTGCAAGTGTTCTATAACCTTTAACCTTTACATAGAGAGTATAAGGCAACTGTCACGGTTGTGCCCATGTTTCTTGCTCTCCTTCTTCTCGCCACCTGGTGGCCAGACCTGGTGGCTGCAATGGACTGTCTGGTTACTGTCACCCGTTCCAGATTTCAGCCCAGTCCGGTCCGGATCTTCCGGGCGGCCAGGCTTGCTTGTTTTGTTTGAGCCTGCACAGCACCCGTAGCTGCCTGGTGATTGCTGCAGCTGAGCCTCAACTGTTGCTGGGCTTATTAGCCATTTGGAAACTCTCTGCTTTGCCTTTGCATCGCCTAAGGCCCTGGTATGTTGGTGCTTGTTGCACTTCTGCCTAGTTTAGTTTCTTGTTCTAGTTCCCTGCCTGATTCTAGTTTAGTCTTTGTGTAGCTTAGCTTGTACTGTCCTAGTCTTGACTCTTGTTTGTATTTCTGTGTCTAGTTCTGGGTTCTCTGTGTTTCTTGTTTAGTGGCTGCCTGGCAGCTTTCAGTTCTGTCTTTTGTTTGTCAGTGTTTGTGTTTCTGTTTAGGGGCTGCGTTTGCAGCTTTTAGTCCTGCCTTGTCCAGTAAGTCCTGCCGGCCGCCTGCACCCAGGCTGTCTTGTATGTAGATTTACGAATTAAGGGGAAACACTCTTTTGCTTTTTATTAGGTGTGTGTCCCCTTTCTGTATTTTATATGTGATCTTTTATATGTTACTGGTGTCCACTAGATATTCACATGTTTTTAATTTATTCTGATCATAACACGTTGAAAGTACTCGTGTATAAATATACTGGTAATATGATTGACAGTTACATTTGGTGCCATTTTTGTCTTCCACAATTGATTTTTTATATGCATTGTGACCTAGCATAGTCAATAGATTTTTGTTTGGTATTCTATTTTATTTATATTTCTTATTGTTTAGTTACTATTATTTTTATTATTATTGATTATGATTTTTTTACCTGCCTTTTTGAAGGAATTCACTCTAGGCTGTGTACAGTAAGAATAGATCGAACATGAGCAATAGGCAATTACAGCAGTAAAAATGTTCAAATAGCAATACAAAGTAAGGCATAGTATAATACTTACAATGTCAACATATAGTAACATAGTAAATGATGGCAGATAAAGACCTGAATGGCCCATCCAGTCTGCCCAACAAGATAAAATCATTTTACATGGTATGTAATACTTTATATGTATATCCGAGTTCGATTTGTCCCTGCCTTCCTCAGGGCACAGACCGTAGAAGTTCACCCTGCACCGGTTTTATTCTCCAAATGCCGGCGTCCACTAAGATTCCATACATCCATTCCTTCTAAACAGGATTCCTTTGTGTTTATCCCACGCATGTTTGAATTCCATTACTGTTTTCATCTCCACCACCTCCCGCAGCAGGGCATTCCACATATCCACCACCCTCTCTGTGAAAAAGTACTTTCTGACATTACTCCTGAGTCTGCCCCCCTGCAACCTCAATTCATGTCCTCTAGTGCTACTACCTTTCCGTCTCAGGAAAAGGTTCATATGCAGATTTAAACCTTTCAAAATTTGTTTGTCTGTATCATGTCATCCCTGTTTCTCCTTTCCTCCAAGATATACATGTTCAGGTCGGCAATTCTCTGCTCGTATGGTTTGCAACTCAAATCTCGTACCATTTTTGTAGCTTTTCTTTGCACCGCTTCCAGGCTTTTTACATCTTTAACCAGATTCGGCCTCCAAAACTGAACACAATACTCCAAGTGGGGCCTCACCAACGACTTGTAGAGGGGCATCAACACCTCCTTTCTTCTGTTGGTTATACCCCTCTCTATGCAGCCTAGCATCTTTCTAGCCATGGCCGTCGCCTTGTCAAATTGTTTCTTCATCTTTATATCGTCTCAACACCAACACCCCAAGGTCTCTCTCCTGAGTCCAGCTTGCTAATCTCTCCCCTCCTATTCGGTATCTTTCTTTTGGGTTTATACACCCCAAATGAATCACTCTGCACTTCTTGGCATTAAATTTTAACTACAACTAATATTCCTTAGGTCAAATTCAATAATCTGTGCAACTTGTCACCATTACCTATTCTCCTTTTCTTACCTATCTCTTTAAATGTGTTATAAATGTGCTCAGTCCGTACCCATTACAACCATTATATGCCCAGAGGAATATGTGGTATTGTAACAGATGGAACCATCATAGCACATTAAATGTTCCGCCTCCTTGTAGTGTATGTACATTCTGTTCAATATATTTGTGAGTGACATTGCCGAAGGGTTACAAGGTAAAGTTTGCCTTTTTGCGGATGACACCAAGATTTGCAACAGAGTGGACACCCCGTAGGGAGTGGAAAACATGAAAAAAGATCTGAAGAAGCTGGAACAATGGTCTAACGTTTGGCAATTAAAATTCAATGCGAAGAAATGCAAAGTGATGCACTTAGGGAGTAGAAATCCAAGGGAGGCGTATGTGTTAGGTGGGGAGAGCCTGATAGTCACGGACGGGGAGAGGGATCTTGGGGTGATAGTATCTGAGGACCTAAAGCCTATGAAACAGTGCAACAAGGCGGTGGCCGTAGCGAGAAGGTTGCTAGGCTGTATAGAGAGAGGTGTGACCAGCAGAAAAAAGGAGGTTTTAATGCCCCTGTATAAGACGTTGGTGAGGCCCCACCTGGAGTATTGTGTTCAGTTTTGGAGGCCATACCTTGCGAAGGATGTTAAAAAAATGGAAGCGGTACAAAGAAAAGCTACAAGGATGGTATGGGAGTTGCGTTCCAAGACGTATGAAGAGAGACTTGCTGACCTGAACATGTATACTCTGGAGGAAAGGAGGAACAGGGGTGATATGATACAGACGTTCAAATATTTGAAAGGTATTAATCCGCAAACGAATCTTTTCCGGAGAGGGGAAGGCGGTAGTACGAGAGGACATGAAATGAGATTGAAGGGGGGCAGACTCAGGAAAGATGTCAGGAAGTATTTCTTCACGGAGAGGGTGGTGAACGCTTGGAATGCCCTCCCGCGGGAGGTGGTGGAGATGAAAACGGTAACGGAATTCAAGCATGCGTGGGACAGGCATAAAGGAATCCTGTGCAGAAGGAATGGATCCACAGAAGCTTAGCTGAAATTGGGTGGCGGGGGGAAGAGGGGTTGGTGGTTGAGAGGCTAGGATGGGGGAGGGCAGACTTATACGGGGTCTGTGCCGGAGCCGGTGATGGGAGGCGGGACTGGTGGTTGGGAGGCGGGAAATACTGCTGCACAGACTTGTATGGTCTGTGCCCTGAAAAAGACAGGTACATATCAAGGTAAGGTATACACATGAGTTTATCGTGGGCAGACTAGATGGACCGTGCAGGTCTTTTTCTGCCGTCATCTACTATGTTACTATGTAACTAAAACAGCTGAGTATTTCAAATGTCTATGACTCAATACATTAAACAAAATTTGGCATAGATACAGACTACCCTTTATGTAGGTGTACACATATATTATTATTCACCCTTCTGATCTAAAACAACGATACCACATATTCACATAAATGTAAACACAGCTGATAAATAACCATACATACATATGACCCAGATGAAATATATCAATACTATAATCTAAGATATTACGGTCACTTCCCTTGGGGACATAAACGTGCCCATGCGTGTGACTTAAAATTCCATTGTTAATCCACAAATACTCTTCATTCTCGCCAGCTCAGACAGAACTCCCTTTAACTCTGGCAGAGTTTCGAATGACCATCAGAAAGGCAACAGTCTGCCCAACATTCTTGTTGGGCAGACTGGATGGACCGTGCAGGTCTTTTTCTGCCATCATCTACTATGTTAGAAACCAGCTTATAATCAAAAGTGATTGCCGGCCATTTCCCGACATAAATCGGGAGATGGCCGGCGATCTCGGAAAAGCGGCGAAATCGGTATAATCGAAAGCTGCTTTTTTGACAGCATCGCCGCTTTCCCGTCGCCTAGCCGGCGAAAGTTCAAAGGGGCGTGTCGCCGGCTAAGCGAAACCAATTGTGGAAGACAAAAATGGCACCGGATGTAATTGTCAAACATATTACCAGTATATTTATACACGAGTACGTCCAACGTGTTATGATCAGAATAAATTAAAAACATGTGAATATCTAGTGGACACCAGTAACATATAAAAGATCACATATAAAATACAGAAGGTAGGCGTGGCTACCAGATGGCCAGCCTTCGCCGATAATGGAAAAACAAAACCCGGCGATAAGCAGTATTTTGCCGGGTTTACTTGGTCCTTTTATTTTCATGACCAAGCCTCAAAAAGGTTCCCCAACTGACCAGATGACCACTGGAGGGAATTGGGGATGACCTCTCCATACTCCCCCAGTGGTCATCAACCCCCTCCCACACTAAAAAAATAAAATTAAAAACCTTTTTTGCCAGCCTGTATGCCAGCCTCAAATGCTGTAGCCACCTCCATGACAGCAGAATGTGGTCTATCCTCCGACAGCCTTTCCCTGCTTGTGAGTGTGACACCTTTTCTGTTAGGTGCACTGCAGAGTCACATCAGCAATGCATTGTGGTGGGTGTAGGGTACTGGGCTGTACTCCCATGCTGCTTTTCCCCCTGCTAACTGGGTCAGAGCGTGCCCTGTTTTGTTTCCGGTAGTAGTAGTGGGCCATTTTCCCTTTCATGTGTTAGCCACGTTAGAGAACTTAGTTATTACCTTGAATGTGGCTGAAAGAGGGCATTGTACAACATTCTGCCAGCTCTGACCTTCTGCTAATCTCAGTACCAGGGAGACTCTTTGCCAGTGGGGCACAACCTCTGCTCTGCAGTTAACTGTGAGTAAAGGTGCTTATTCAAATAAAGGACTTTTTCAAAGAGATTAGTCTTCAGGTGTCAACTGGTGTGGCAAGCTTATACAGCAGCAACAAGTCCTGTCCCTCGAGCACTTTTAGTGGGTACCGCAGTGCACTTAAGGCAGGCGGACCCAGACCCATCCCCCCCCCCCACCTGTAACACTTGTGCTGGTAATGGGAGCCCTCCAAAACCCACTGTACCCACATGTCTAGGGTGCCCAGTTGGTGTCCTGGCATGTCAGGGGGACCAGTGCGCTACAAATGCTGGCTCCTCCCACGACCAAATGCCTTGGATTTCGCCGGGTTGGAGATCGCCGGTATTTTTTTCCATTATCACTGAAAAACAAACCTGGCCATCTCAAACCCGGCGAAAACCAAGCCATTTGGCCGGGCTAAACCGTATTATCGAAAAAAAAATGGTCAGCCATCTTTTATGATAATACAGTTCCGGCCAGCTGTTTCTTAGAAACCTTTCATATTCAAAACTTCATTACTTACAAAACAATTTTCAACTTGAAACTCCAATAGTGGACACAAACCCCGGGCAGGTTCGCGTCTAGAATCCTCCCTCTCTCAATTCAGAGCGTGTGACGTCAAGACACAACGTTCCATTTAAATTCCCATACGAGCCCCTCGATTGGCTCTTTCAAATAATTTGAATTGAGAGAGGGAGGATTCTAGACGCGAACCAATCTCTGTCTTCCTCCGATTTCTTCCTCCAGTGAGGGTGGAGTGACTCTTCCAGTATATATAGATCACAGTTCGCAGATCCAGAGTAGAATCTGAAGACTCAGAGACAAGAGAGAAAGACTTCCTGAGCTAGATCATGGAGGGAGCTGTAACTTTTCTGCTGATCACCCTGACACTTTCCAGCCTCCCAGGTATAGTCACCTCTTAAAAGTGGATAAAATCTGAAAAAATCAAGAACTGTAGGACTTTGTACAGGCGACCCTCAGGGGGAGGAATGCTGGCTTCGGCCTAACCCCTGGTAAGCCTTTCCTCAGCTGAGAGGTGCCCAGCTCTACCACCAGCTGCCTTTCAGGTGCTATGGAGGACTTGCAGCTCATCTGCATATCCTTATAGCCTTCTCTGGGGTGACGCCCAGGTCCACTCCGATCCACTCAGGGCCTCCGCTCTAGGTGCCGCGCACCTAATGGCGCACGGGGCATTTTTTCTCTTTACATCTAATCTTCTTCCCAGTTGCTAAAGTACCTCAGTCATTTATGGCCCCTATTCACATTCTCTTCCTAGCCCTGTCCCTTCCTAATCTTTTCCCTCACCCCCTACCTCTCTCTCCGCTACAGGAACTCACTGCCCATCCATCGACTTCATCACCTCACCTTCTCTCCTACCCTCTTCCTCTCTCTTGGCTTTTAATCTACGTCTCTTTCTTCCCTCCATTTTACCTTCCCCATTCCACCTAAATACCTCTCGCCTTCGACGCCTTCATGGTCACACCTCTCCTACTCTCCTCCGCTCTCTTTTACTCCTTCTCTTACTCTCAGCCGGTGACATCAATCCCAATCCTGGCCCTCCTCACCAACTATTATCCTAACTCTACAGATCTCACCACGACCTCTCTAACCTCATCTCTATTCCTCTACTCCCCTCCTCTTCTCTGCCCTTCTCTTGCGCCCTATGGAATGCCCGCTCTATCTGTAACAAACTCCCCTATATCCAGCACCTCTTTATCTCACGTCACCTCCATCTGCTCGCCATAACAGAAACCTGGCTCTGTCCTGATGACTCTGCTTCAGTCGCAGCCCTCTGCCATGGCGGTTATCTTTTTTCACATACTCCTCGCCCTGCTGGTCGTGGGGGCGGTGTTGGACTACTTCTCTCTCCCTCCTCCAGATTTCAACCCCTTCTTCCACCTCAATCTCACTGTTTTTCCTCCTTTGAAGTCCACTTTCTCTCCTCTGCCTCTTCGAATAGCGGTCATTTATCGTCCCCCTGATAAGTCCCTTTCATCCTTTCTCAGTGACTTTGATGCCTGGCTTGCCTTCTTCCATTATCCTTCCTTCCCCTCTCTCATCCTTGGTAACTTTAATATTCCTGCTAATGATCCTTCTAACTCTTATATTTCCAAGTTACTCGCTTTAACATCCTCCTTTAATCTCCAACTATGCTCCACCTCCCCCACTCATCAAAATGGTCACTGTCTTGATCTCATCTTCTCCTCCAACTGTTCACCCTCTAGTTTCCTTGCCTCTGATCTTCCCCTCTCTGATCACCATCTTATAACTTTCACACTTAAATCTCCTCCCTCCCATTATCTAGGAATCTTCATGGTATTGACCCTTCATCTCTATCCTCCCATGTTTCAAACCTCTTCTCGACTGTGGCACCATCCACGTCTGTCAACGAGGCTGTTTCTTCTTACAACAATATTCTATCATCTGCCTTAGACACTCTTGCACCTTTGATGACCCGCCCTATAAGGCGTACAAAACCCCAACCTTGGCTGACTTCTAATATCCGCTACCTACGTTCCTGTACCCGCTCCGCCGAACGCCTCTGGCGGAAATCTCGGGCCCTTGCTGATTTCTTACACTTTAAGTTCATGCTGACCTCCTTCCAATCTGCTCTTTTACGTGCCAAACAGGATTATTATATCCAACTGACCAACTCTCTTGGCTCTAATCCTCGACTTCTCTTCACCACATTGAACTCTCTCCTCAAGGTGCCCCCTCCCCCAACTCCCCCTTCATTATCTCCTCAGACCCTTGCTGAATTCTTTCACATCAAGGTTCAAAAGATAAACCTTGCTTTCTCTACCTCACCAGCTCTCCCTCCACTAGTCTGTTCCCCTCTCTCTCCTTCCCCTCATTCCCTTTCCTCCTTTCCTGAAGTTACTATTGAGGAAACTACACTTCTCCTTTCTTCCTCAAAATGTACCACCTGTTCCTCTGATCCCATTCCCACCCACCTTCTTAATGCCATCTCTCCTACTCTTATTCCTTTTATCTGTCACATTCTCAACCTCTCACTTTCCACTGCGACTGTCCCTGCTGCCTTTAAACATGCTGTGGTCACACCTCTCCTTAAGAAGCCTTCACTTGACCCTATTTGTCCCTCTAATTACCGACCCATCTCCCTCCTTCCTTTTCTCTCCAAATTACTTGAGCGTGCTTGTTCACCGCCGCTGCCTTGATTTTCTCTCCTCACATGCTATTCTTGACCCATTACAATCTGGTTTTCGCCCTCAACCGAAACTGCGCTTACTAAAGTCTCCAATGACCTATTACTGGCTAAATCCAGAGGTCACTATTCCATCCTCATTCTTCTTGATCTTTCCGCTGCTTTTGACACTGTCGATCACAGCATACTTCTAGATACCCTGTCCTCACTTGGATTCCAGGGCTCTGTCCTTTCCTGGTTCTCTTCCTACCTCTCCCTCCGCACCTTTAGTGTTCACTCTGGTGGATCCTCTTCTACTTCTATCCCTCTGCCTGTCGGCGTACCTCAGGGTTCTGTTCTTGGTGCCAAACGAAATCGTGCCAAACGAATCTCATTGAATTCTTTGACTGGGTGACGGGAGAATTAAATCAAGGACGTGCTATGGACGTCATCTACTTAGATTTCAGCAAGGCTTTTGACACGGTTCCCCACAGGAGGCTCTTAAATAAACTAGACGGCCTGAAGATAGGACCCGAAGTGGTGAACTGGATTAGGAACTGGTTGACGGACAGACGCCAGAGGGTGGTAGTAAATGGAGTTCGCTCGGAGGAAGGAAAGGTGAGTAGTGGAGTGCCTCAGGGATCGGTGCTGGGGCCCATTCTGTTCAATATATTTGTGAGTGACATTGCCGAGGGGTTACAAGGTAAGGTTTGCCTTTTTGCGGATGACACCAAGATTTCCAACAGAGTGGACACCCCGGAGGGTGTGGAAAACATGAAAAAGATCTGAAGAAGCTAGAAGAATGGTCTAAGGTTTGGCAATTAAATTCAATGCGAAGAAATGTAAAGTGATGCACTTGGGGAGGAGAAATCCAAGGGAGACGTATGTGTTAGGTGGGGAGAGTCTGATAGGCACGGAAGGGGAGAGGGATCTTGGGGTGATAGTATCTGAGGACCTGAAGGCGACGAAACAGTGCGACAAGGCGGTGGCAGTAGCTAGAAGATTGCTAGGCTGTATAGAGAGAGGAGTGACCAGCAGAAGAAAGGAGGTTTTAATGCCCCTGTATAAGACGTTGGTGAGGCCCCACCTGGAGTATTGTGTTCAGTTTTGGAGGCCGTATCTTGCGAAGGATGTTAAAAAAATGGAAGCGGTGCAAAGAAAAGCTACGAGGATGGTATGGGATTTACGTTCCAAGACGTATAAAGAAAGGCTTGCTGACCTGAACATGTACACCCTGGAGGAAAGGAGGAACAGGGGTGATATGATACAGACGTTCAAATATTTGAAAGGTATTAATCCGCAAACGCACCTTTTCCGGAGATGGGAAGGCGGTAGAACGAGAGGACATGAAATGAGATTGAAGGGGGGCAGACTCAGGAAAGATGTCAGGAAGTATTTTTTCACGGAGAGGGTGGTGGACGCTTGGAATGCCCTCCCGCGGGAGGTGGTGGAGATGAAAACGGTAACGGAGTTCAAACATGCGTGGGATATGCATAGAGGAATCCTGTGCAGAGGGAATATATCCTCAGAAGCTTAGCTGAAATTGGGTGGCGGAGCAGTTGAGGGGAAGAGGGGGTGGTGGTTGGGAGGCGAGGATAGGGGTGGGCAGACTTATACAGTCTGTACCAGAGCCGGTGATGGGAGACGGGACTGGTGGCTGGGAGGCGGGAAATACTGCTGGGCAGACTTATATGGTCTGTGCCCTGAAAAGGACAGGTACAAATTCAAGGTAAGGTATACACATATGAGTTTGTCATGGGCAGACTGGATGGACCATGCAGGTCTTTATCTGCCGTCATCTACTATGTTACTATGTTACTATGGTCCCCCCCCCCTCTTTTCTATCTACACTTCTTCCCTTGGTTCATTAATCTCATCCCATGGCTTTTCCTACCATCTCTATGCTGATGGCTCCCAAATCTACCTTTCTACCCCTGATATCTCACCTTGCATCCAAACCAAAGTTTCAGCGTGCTTGTCTGACATTGCTGCCTGGATGTCTCAACGCCACCTGAAATTAAATATGACCAAAACCGAGCTTCTCATTTTCCCCCCCAAACCCACCTCTCCGCTCCCCCCGTTTTCTATTTCTGTTGATGGCTCTCTCATTCTCCCTGTCTCCTCAGCTCGAAACCTTGGGGTCATCTTTGACTCTTCTCTCTCCTTCTCTGCTCATATCCAGCAGACCGCCAAGACCTGTCGTTTCTTTCTTTACAACATTCGCAAAATCCGCCCCTTTCTTTCCGAGCACTCTACCAAAACCCTCATCCACACCCTTGTCACCTCTCGTTTAGACTACTGCAATCTGCTTCTTGCTGGCCTCCCACTTAGTCACCTCTCCCCTCTCCAGTCGGTTCAAAACTCTGCTGCCCGTCTCATCTTCCGCCAGGGTCGCTTTACTCATACTACCCCTCTCCTCAAGACCCTTCACTGGCTCCCTATCCGTTTTCGCATCCTGTTCAAACTTCTTCTACTAACCTATAAATGTATTCACTCTGCTGCTCCCCAGTATCTCTCCACACTCGTCCTTCCCTACACCCCTTCCCGTGCACTCCGCTCCATGGATAAATCCTTCTTATCTGTTCCCTTCTCCACTACTGCCAACTCCAGACTTCGCGCCTTCTGTCTCGCTGCACCCTACGCCTGGAATAAACTTCCTGAGCCCCTACGTCTTTCCCCATCCTTGGCCACCTTTAAATCTAGACTGAAAGCCCACCTCTTTAACATTGCTTTTGACTCGTAACCACTTGTAACCACTCGCCTCCACCTACCCTCCTCTCTTCCTTCCCGTTCACATTAATTGATTTGATTTGCTTTCTTTATTTATTTTTTGTCTATTAGATTGTAAGCTCTTTGAGCAGGGACTGTCTTTCTTCTATGTTTGTGCAGCGCTGCGTATGCCTTGTAGCGCTATAGAAATGCTAAATAGTAGTAGTAGTAGTAGCCATTCGGTTGGCGCTTTTGGAGTTTCTCCCGGTACTGGCGTTGAAGCCAGTACGGGTCCTGTCGGACAATGCCAGGGCTGTGGCCTATGTCAATCGCCAGGGAGGTACCAAGAGTGCCCCTCTAGCCAAGGAGGCCATGAATCTATGCCAGTGGGCGGAAGCGAACCTGGAACAGCTGTCGGCGGACCACATTGCCGGAGTCATGAATGTCAAGGCAGACTTACTCAGTCGCCACACCTTGGATCCCGGAGAGTGGCAGCTATCGGCTCAGGCGTTCTTGGACATCACGAAGCGCTGGGGCCAGCCGAGCCTAGATCTGATGGTGTATTCGGTCATTTGCCAAGTGCCGTGCTTTTTCAGCAGAGGATGGGACCCTCGATCTCTGGGAGTAGATGCTCTTCTCCAACAGTGGCCGACACAGGAGCTTCTCTATGTGTTCCCGCCTTGGCCCATGTTGGGCAGGGTGCTAGACCGGGTGGCAAAGCATCCAGGCCGGATAATCCTGGTGGCTCCGGACTGGTCCAGACGTCCCTGGTATGCGGACTTGATCAGGCTCTCAGCGGACGGCCCTCTGCGGCTGCCAGTGGAGCAGGGCCTGTTGCATCAGGGTCCCGTGGTGATGGAGGATCCCTCCCCCTTTGGTCTTACGGCCTGGCTATTGAGCAGCAGCGTCTGAGGAAGAAGGGCTTCTCAGACAAGGTCATCGCCACTATGCTGAGAGCGAGGAAGCGCTCTACTTCTACTGCTTACGTCAGGGTTTGGCGTACCTTTGCATCGTGGTGTGAGGTAGGCTCTCTTTCTCCCTTCTCTGCTCCAATTTCTTCAGTGTTGGCGTTCCTGCAAGAAGGTCTGGAGAAAGGCCTGTCGCTCAGTTCCCTTAAAGTCCAGGTAGCGGCTCTGGCTTGCTTCAGGGGTCGCCTGAAGGGTGCTTCCCTGGCCTCGCAGCCAGATGTAGTGCGCTTTCTCAAGGGAGTTAATCACCTATGCCCTCCTCTGCGCTTGGTGGTGTCTGTGTGGAATCTCAATCTGGTGCTAAGAGCCTTGCAGAAGCCACCTTTTGAACCCTTGTCGAGGGCATCTCTGAAAGACCTGACATTGAAAGCAGTCTTTTTGGTGGCTATCACTTCAGCCAGACGAGTTTCCGAGCTCCAGGTGCTATCATGTCGGGAACCCTTCCTGCAGTTCACTGAGGCAGGAGTGTCTATTTGCACGGTGCCTTCCTTCCTTCCTACCCAAGATTGTTTCTTGCTTCCATGTGAATCAGCAGCTCTGCCTACCCTCCTTTCATAGGGAGGACTACCCAGAGGAGTACTCTGCTCTCAAATATCTAGATGTGAGACGAGTCATCATCAGATACTTGGAAGTGACCAATGATTTCCGGAAGTCGGATCATCTGTTTGTGCTGTTCGCAGGTCCTCGTAAGGGTCTGCAGGCTTCCAAGCCTACAGTGGCATGATGGGTCAAGGAAGCCATTGCAGCAGCTTATGTGGCCGCGGGGAAGATGCCGCCTATCCAGCTGAAGGCTCACTCCACTAGAGCACAGGCGACCTCGATGGCAGAGGCTGGGTCCGTCTCCTTGGAAGAGATTTGCAAGGCGGCAACTTATGCATCGGCTCATACCTTCTCCAGGCATTACCGCTTGACTGTGGCTGCTCGGGCGGAGGCCCGGTTTGGAGCTTCAGTGTTGCGGTCAGGGATTTCTATGTCCCGCCCTGGGTGAGTACTGCTTCAGTACATCCCACCAGTCTATGGATTGATCAGCATGATGATATGGAAGGTAAAATTATGTATCATACCTGATAATTTTCTTTCCATTAATCATAGCTGATCAATCCATAGCCCCTCCCAGATATCTGTTCTGTTTATATTCTGGTTGCATTTCAGGTTCAAGTTTAGTCTTCTGTTCCTGTTCAGGAGAATCTTCGTGTTCAAGTCTTTTCGATTGAATTCTTCGGGAGTTGAGACGATTTTGTGTTACAGTGAGCTGCTGCATTCCTCTCCCCTCCGTTTTACAGGGCTGGATTGAGACCTAAATTCTGCCGGCGCTCTCTCCCGCTTCGTGCGGCTGTAGGGCAGCTTTGTACCCCTCCCGCTTCGGCGGTGTTGGGGGTCAGTCAGCTCCTCCCGCGGTTGCGGTTGCAGGATAAGCCAGATCCCCCCGCATCGGCGGGTGTGGTGTGCCTCCCCCGCTCCGCGGGGATGAGCTGGACGGATTCCCCTCACCCACTTGTGTGGGGATGAGCTGGGTTGATTCCCCTCCCCCGTTTCGGCAGTGGTGAGCTGGGCAGAGTGTCCCTTTGTGGGTGTAATTCTCTAAGTGCTGAGTCCTGCGGATGGAGCTTTGATATCGACATACTGAGGAGTTTCCGGCAGCACATGACCACATATAGGGAGGCAAAAGGATTGCTCTCTATCTCCACCTGCTGGTAGATGGACACAACCCACCAGTCTATGGATTGATCAGCTATGATTAATGGAAAGAAAATTATCAGGTATGATACATAATTTTACCTTATTCCTGGAATTATGGATTTTTCCCAAGTCCATTTAGTAGCGGTTTATGGACTTCTCCTTTAGGAAACTGTCCAACCCCTTTTTAAACTCTGCTAAGCTAACCGCCTTCACCACTTTCTCCGGCAACGAATTCCAGAGTTTAATTATGCGTTGGGTGAAGAAAAATTTTCTCCTATTTGTTTTAAAATGCCCCCTAGTCCTAGTATTTTTGGAAAGCGTGAACAGACGCTTCACATCCACCTGTTCTACTCCACTCATTATTTTATATACCTCTATCATGTCTCCCCTCAGCCGTCTCTTCTCCAAGCTGAATAGCCCTAGCCTCCTTAATCTTTCTTCATAGGGAAGTCGTCCCATCCCCGCTATCATTTTAGTCGCCCTTCGCTGCACCTTTTCCAATTCTACTATATCATTCTTGAGATGCGGTGACCAGAATTGAACACAATACTCAAGGTGCGGTCACACCATGGAGCGAAACAACGGCATTATAACATCCTCACACCTGTTTTCCATAAGTTGCTTATCACTAGCAGTAGCTCCGCAAGCTCATTTTTCAGTTCTATCAGTACTCTAGGATGAATACCATCCGGTCCAGGAGATTTGCTACTCTTCAGTTTGCTAAACTGCCCCATTACGTCCTCCAGGCTTACCGTGAAGTCAGTAAGTTTCTCCGACTCGTCCGCTTGAAATACCATTTCCGACATCGGTATCCCACCCAAATCTTCCTCGGTGAAGACCGAAGCAAAGAATTCATTCAGTCTCTCCGCTACGTCTTTGTCTTCCTTGATCGCCCCTTTTACCCCTCGGTCATCCAGCGGTCCAACCGATTCTTTTGCCGGCTTCCTGCTTTTAATATACTGAAAAAAATTTTTTACTATGTTTTTTTGCCTCTAATGCTCTTTTTTTCGTAATCCCTCTTGGCCTTCTTTATCTGCGCCTTGCATTTGCTTTGACACTCCTTATGCTGCTTCTTGTTATTTTCAGACGGTTCCTTCTTCCATTTTCTGAAGGCGTTTCTTTTAGCCCTAATAGCTTCCTTCACCTCACTTTTCAACCAGACCGGCTGTCTTTTGAACTTCCGTCTTTCTTTTCTAATTCGCGGAATATGTATGGCCTGGGCCTCCAGGATGGTATTTTTGAACAGCGTCCATGCCTGTTGTACAGTTTTTACTCTCTCAGTTGCCCCCCTAAGTTTTTCTTTTTACCGTTCTTCTCATTTTATCATAGTCTCCTTTTTTAAAGTTAAACGCTAACGTATTTGACTTTCTGTGTACAGTTACTTCAAGGTCAATATCAAAACTGATCATATTATGGTCACTGTTATCAAGCGGCCCCAGTACCATAACGTCCCTCACCAGATCATGCGCTCCACTAAGGACCAAGTCTAGAATTTTTCCTTCTCTTGTCGGCTCCTGCACCAGCTGCTCCATAAAGCTGTCCTTGATTTCATCATGGAATTGTACCTCTGTAGCGTGTCCCGATGTTACATTTACCCAGTCTATATTTGGATAATTGAAGTCACCCATTATTATCACATTGCCCATTTTGTTCGCGTCTCTGATTTCTTTTATCATTTCTGTGTCTACCTGCTCATCCTGGCGAGGCGGACGGTAGTACACTCCTATCACCATTTTTTTTTCCCTTTTATACATGGAATTTCAACCCACAATGATTCAAAGGTGTGATTTGTGTCCTGCTGAATTTGTACTCTATCTGAGTCAAGGCTCTCTTTAATATACAATGCTACCCCTCCACCAGTCCGGTCCACCCTGTCACTACAATATACTTTGTACCCCGGTATGACAGTGTCCCACTGGTTATCCTCCTTCCACCAGGTCTCAGTAATGCCTATTATATCCAATTTTTCATTTAGTGCAATATATTCCAACTCTCCCATCTTATTTCTTAGACTCCTAGCATTTGCATATAGACATTTCAGAGTATGTTTGTTGTTCTTATTTGCATGATGCTTAGTACCTGACACTATTGATTTGACATCTTTTGTCTGATCTTTAGTTGTATTTAAGGGCACCTGGTCTACCACGGTCTGTTGTGCAACCTCACCATCCAGAAACCCTATCTTCCCTGTTTGTGAGGTATCTTTGCAAGATACCTTTTCCCGAACCATGCGCTTTTGAGCGACTGTCGGCCTTCCCCCCATTTCCAGTTTAAAAGCTGCTCTATCTCCTTTTCAAATGCCGACGCCAGCAGCCTGGTCCCACCCTGGTTAAGGTGGAGCCCATCCTTTCGGAATAGGCTCCTCCCTGCACCATCGTCTCATCCACGCATTGAGGCTCTGGAGCTCTGCCTGTCTCTTGGGCCCTGCACGTGGAACAGGTAGCATTTCAGAAAATGCTACCCTAGAGGATCTGGATTTGAGCTTTCTACCTAAGAGCCTGAATTTGGCTTCCAGAACCTCTCTCCCACATTTTCCTATGTCATTGGTACCCACATGTACCAAGACAGCGGACTCCTCCCCAGCACTATCTAGAATCCTATCTAGGTGACGTGTGAGGTCCGCCACCTTCGCACCAGGCAGGCAAGTCACCAGGCGATCCTCACGTCCACCAGCCACCCAGCTATCTATATGCCTAATGATCGAATCACCAACTACAACAGCTGTCCTAACCTTTCCCTCCCGGGCAGCACTTGGAGACATATCCTCGGTGCGAGAGGATAGTACATCACCTGGTGGGCAGGTCCTGGCTAAAGGAGTACTTCCTACTTCACCAGGGTGATGCTGTCCTTCTAGGAGACCTCCCTCCTCCAAGGTAGCACAAGGGCTACTAGACTGGAGGTGGGACTTCTCTACAACATCCCTGTAGGTCTCCTCTATGTACCTCTCTGTCTCCCTCAGCTCCACCAAGTCTGCTACTCTAGCCTCAAGAGAATGGACACGTTCTCTAAGAGCTTGGAGCTCTTTGGATCGGGCGCAAACATACAGTGGTGGAAATAAGTATTTGATCCCTTGCTGATTTTGTAAGTTTGCCCACTGACAAAGACATGAGCAGCCCATAATTGAAGGGTAGGTTATTGGTAACAGTGAGAGATAGCACATCACAAATTAAATCCGGAAAATCACATTGTGGAAAGTATATGAATTTATTTGCATTCTGCAGAGGGAAATAAGTATTTGATCCCCCACCAACCAGTAAGAGATCTGGCCCCTACAGACCAGGTAGATGCTCCAAATCAACTCGTTACCTGCATGACAGACAACTGTCGGCAATGGTCACCTGTATGAAAGACACCTGTCCACAGACTCAGTGAATCAGTCAGACTCTAACCTCTACAAAATGGCCAAGAGCAAGGAGCTGTCTAAGGATGTCAGGGACAAGATCATACACCTGCACAAGGCTGGAATGGGCTACAAAACCATTAGTAAGACGCTGGGCGAGAAGGAGACAACTGTTGGTGCCATAGTAAGAAAATGGAAGAAGTACAAAATGACTGTCAATCGACAAAGATCTGGGGCTCCACGCAAAATCTCACCTCGTGGGGTATCCTTGATCATGAGGAAGGTTAGAAATCAGCCTACAACTACAAGGGGGGAACTTGTCAATGATCTCAAGGCAGCTGGGACCACTGTCACCACGAAAACCATTGGTAACACATTACGACATAACGGATTGCAATCCTGCAGTGCCCGCAAGGTCCCCCTGCTCCGGAAGGCACATGTGACGGCCCGTCTGAAGTTTGCCAGTGAACACCTGGATGATGCCGAGAGTGATTGGGAGAAGGTGCTGTGGTCAGATGAGACAAAAATTGAGCTCTTTGGCATGAACTCAACTCGCCGTGTTTGGAGGAAGAGAAATGCTGCCTATGACCCAAAGAACACCGTCCCCACTGTCAAGCATGGAGGTGGAAATGTTATGTTTTGGGGGTGTTTCTCTGCTAAGGGCACAGGACTACTTCACCGCATCAATGGAAGAATGGATGGGGCCATGTACCGTACAATTCTGAGTGACAACCTCCTTCCCTCCGCCAGGGCCTTAAAAATGGGTCGTGGCTGGGTCTTCCAGCACGACAATGACCCAAAACATACAGCCAAGGCAACAAAGGAGTGGCTCAGGAAGAAGCACATTAGGGTCATGGAGTGGCCTAGCCAGTCACCAGACCTTAATCCCATTGAAAACTTATGGAGGGAGCTGAAGCTGCGAGTTGCCAAGCGACAGCCCAGAACTCTTAATGATTTAGAGATGATCTGCAAAGAGGAGTGGACCAAAATTCCTCCTGACATGTGTGCAAACCTCATCATCAACTACAGAAGACGTCTGACCGCTGTGCTTGCCAACAAGGGTTTTGCCACCAAGTATTAGGTCTTGTTTGCCAGAGGGATTAAATACTTATTTCCCTCTGCAGAATGCAAATAAATTCATATACTTTCCACAATGTGATTTTCCGGATTTAATTTGTGATGTGCTATCTCTCACTGTTACCAATAACCTACCCTTCAATTATGGGCTGCTCATGTCTTTGTCAGTGGGCAAACTTACAAAATCAGCAAGGGATCAAATACTTATTTCCACCACTGTATGACATCTCACCAACTGGGAGATAATCATACATGTGACACTCAATGCAAAAGACTGGATAGCACCCCTCTTGCTGCTGGACTGCTGACTCCATCTTAGTGTTTTTTGAGTTTTTCAATAATTTAAAACTTGCTAGAGTATTAAGGATATTAGCCTAATATAAAAGTGTCTTTTATTTTATATAGTATATTGTATGATTTATTTAGTGTTTCCTTCTTAGATGGTAATGAAATGTATTTAAAACTCTGTAAGAGCACTCCTTGCTTGTTACCCTAATTACAATAACTGACTATAAATGAAGAGTTGTCCTAGGGGTGGGTGGGAAGACTAAACTAGATCCTGCTTGCTTTTCCCTCTCTTTCTCTCTTTTTATTCCCCCTTAATACTAAACTAGATCCTGCAGTGCCTGCTAGATTCTATCTGTTAATGCTGTGGTACAAAGCTTTTAAAACTAAGTGGAAAAGACTATGGAGATTAGTTGTTAAAATTTGCTTTTTATATTTTTATTTTTGCCTAACACTAACCTACAATTCCTCCTTTAAACCCCAATCTTTAAGTTCCCAAAGCACAAGCAAAGTAACGTTCACTTACCAGAGAATGTCCTCTTCTCTCAGAACTTCTCCGAAAGAAAGATCAGTGGGACCTTTCCTCTTTATATACTTTTGAATCTAAGGAGCCTCTTTTGAACAGGATGTTTGAAGCTGATTCAGCAACCTATGCAAGTATTCTACTTCCCCACACCTTAATTAACACTTATGTTTCAACAATTTTTATTGAAGACAGATTAAACATACACTCCGCAATAGGAGGAACCTGATACACATAAATCCTGTATCCTGTAACAACACTTTAATACCTTATTATACATTACTTCATCTGCAAGTTTGTAATTTTCTCCTCCTCCCTATCCCCCCCTATGACCGTCCTTCCAGCCTCCCCCCCTATCTTCCCCCCCTTCACTTCCCCCTCCCCCCTTCCCTCCCTCCCCTCCCTTTTAGGTTACACTGTGTTTATTGCAAGTTTCTATCATATGGTGCCATTCGGCCCATCATAACTTAAGTACAAGGCTTCTACCACGATGTGTAAGAGTGTTTATTAAAGGTCCCCAAATCTTTAAAAATCGATTTTTACCTTTTGTAGGAGCCTTTAGCTTCTTTCATCTCCCACATCATCAATTGGTGTATTTGATTCCTCCAGTGCCAATACTCAGGAGAGTCTGGTGAAGTCCATGATTGCAAGATACATTTCCTTGCAAGCAAATACAGTTTGTGGCAAAGTAGTTTTTCATCTGCTTTCAGTCCCCTAAAGGAGCCTGGGCAATCCAGGACTAGCTGTATAGCTGTTCCCTGGATATGTCTTGACAACATGAGGGACAAAAATCTCTCCACTCTTTTCCAGAACTGTCGTATCATTATACATTCCCAAAATGCATGATAGTAGGTATTTTCATTACTATTACATTTCAAACAAATGGGCGTATGAATGCCTCCCGCTCTAAATAATTGCACTTGCGTGAAATAGGCCCTGTGTATAACCCGGAAGGCACATTCTCGATAGAGCGCCCCACTGATCAGTTTAGGTATTCCTTTTATATGAGCTACAATGTCCCAATTAGCAAGGCTCGTCCCTACATCTGCTTCCCATCTTTGCCTAAGCTGGGCTAACTCTTCCCCAGGTCTCAACAACCATATCTTCCCCTGAATATCGGAAATAGATGGGGCTTCGTCTGAGAGCTCTACAAACAGCTCCTGAATCTTCTTGCCCAGGCCACTCTTTAGTACTTCAGTATCTAAGGTCCTGATATAATGTTTCAACTAACAGTGAGCGAACATATCGCCCCTTCCTAGTTTCCCCTGTTGGAGTGTTTGCCCCAAATCTTTAATCTGACCCTCTGAGTTTACCACTTGTCCAATGTCCCTAATGCCTGCCTGTGCCCACCTCACAAAAGTCTGATTCGCTAACCCGGGTACAAATCCTGGATTCCCCACAATGGTCAAAAGCTCTGTTGTCTGCGCGTCTCCCCCCAAACACTTCCCCAAGAACTTCCATGCGGCCTGCAGTGGGCCCAAAAGCATTGACTGTCGAAATGCCTTTGGTAATGTAGATCTGTCTGCATGCAATAAAGATATCAATGTATAAGGTTTAAAGAGATCTCCCTCCATGTCAATGGGTGTATGATAATCAGTGGAAAGTACCCAGTCCCTGACATGTCGTAAGAGACATGCTATGTTATAATATTGCATATTAGGTAACCCCAGCCCTCCCTGTTGCCACCCTCCCCATAGGCGTGTTAATCTTACTCTGGCCTTTTTGTGTGCCCAGCAAAATTTCGAAATTAAGCGATAAAAAAGTCTTAAGTCCTTTTTTAACAAAGTCAATGGCAGAATTTGTAACATATATAACCACCTGGGGAGGATTACCATTCTAATGAGACATATTCGCCCCGATAGGGACAGTGTCAGTGGGCGCCACATTTCCAATTGCTGTTCTGTTTTGTCCATAAGTCTCTTAACATTTAAACTATAAAGAGTCTTTGTCTGTGTAGTAAGTAGGACCCCCAGGTACCTAAACGAATCCATCTCCCATCGCAGCGGGAATTGTTCCGGCCATAATCGCGTCGTGGTGTCCGGTATCGCTAGCGCCTCTGATTTTTCAAAATTTAATTTGAACCCCGAATAAGTCCCAAATTCTTGAAATAGTTCTAAGAGAGCTGCCAGGGATTCCTGTGGGTCCGTGAGCACTACCAGAAGGTCATCAGCGAACGCCGCAACCTTAAACTCCTGAGCCCCAATCTGCACCCCATGAACCGCCCGACACGAGCTCATATCTCGGATCAAGGGGTCCAGGTACAGGGCAAAGAGCAAGGGAGACAAAGGACACCCCTGCCTAGTCCCTCTCCGTATCTCAAAATCTCCGGAGTTTACCCCATTCACCATCACTCTAGCCCGTGGGGTAGAGTATAGTGTCTTGATCGCCTGTATAAACCATCCCTGAAATCCATAAGTATTTAGGACAGAGAACAAAAAAGGCCACTCCACGCGATCAAACGCCTTTTCAGCGTCAAAGCTTATCATAATTGAGGCCCTACTTGTCCTCTCTAAACGTTCCAGGGAAGCTAGAATACGCCTTAAATTCCTTGCCACCGATCTTCCCTGCACGAACCCTACTTGTGCTTCATGCACTATGTCTGGGAGCACTCTACTTAATCTATTGGCAAGTATTTTTGCTAATATTTTTACCTCTTGATTTAGAAGGGCTATAGGTCTATATGATGTCACTAAGGTAGGGTCTCTCTGTGGTTTCGGCAGTACTATAAGTTGAGCTAGGTTAAGATGGTTCGGTAAGCGTCCAAGTGTTACCCAAGAGTTAAATGCATTAGTCAACGCTGGCACTATGGGGTCTCCCATCATTTTATAGAACTCTGCCTTAAGTCCATCAGGACCCGGCGCCTTCCCCACCTTACTGTTAGCAATGGCCCAGCTAACCTCATCCGTGGTAACAGGCGCATTCAATCTTTTGTTATCTGATTGTGTTATAGTAGGTGTTACAATATTACCCAAGTATAGATCACCTGCTAAGCCCCCCTCATCCTCTGTATCATATAATTGTTGGAAAAAAGTTTTAAATACATCACTTATTTCCGCATCAGTATGAAGGCGTTGTCCCCCTTGTCGAAGTGTCAAAATTTGTCTCTTGACCTCCTTTGGGGTCGCCAATCTTGCCAGCATTTTCCCTCCTTTATTCCCATGTTTATAGAGGTGGTATTTATAATACTGTTGTGATTTGACCGCTCGTTCATGAATTAAAGAATTTAAAGTAGTTTGGACCGCCAGAATGTCCCGATGGACTCCAGACGACGGTTGTTGGCCAAACAGTTGCCGCAGTTGTCTTAACTGCTTTTCCAACCGTAAGATCTCCCTGTCCCTGGTCTTCTTATAATGGCTGACGTAGCTGATTATATCGCCGCGTAGCACCGACTTGGCCGCTTCCCATAATAGCGTATCATCTGTTGTGGGCCCCTCGTTGTGTCGCAGGTACTCCGTCCACTTCCCTATTAGATATTCTTTAAACTGCCCATCATTATACAAATAACTAGGGAATGCCCAGGTCTTTGCACAATTATTTTGAGTCCCCGGGGTCCAAACTGACCACACCGCAGCATGATCTGATATTACACAAGGGCCAATTTCGGCCTCTGAAATGTCCGAGAAGAGCGATCGCGAGAACAGCAAGTAATCTATTCTAGAGTGTGTGTTATGGGCTCTAGATTGATGAGTGTATTCCCTGTCAGTGGGGTGAAGTGTCCTCCAAACATCTATAAGGTTGAGTAATGCACAGAAATTGGGTAGTCCCCTAGACCCAGATCGTTGCTGCCCTGGAGGGGGACTAGACTTATCCACTGCTGGGTCCCACGCCATGTTAAAATCCCCACCCAATAACAAGGGGGGTGCATCTACATTAGCTAAGACTGCCACTAACCGTTTGTAAAAATTAAGGTCCAGCTGGTTTGGTGCATATATGCTGCCCAACAAAACCTGCTGACGGGCTACCACTGCTGAAGCAAAGATAAAGCGTCCCTCAGGATCTTTCACCATATTAGTGAGTTGTGTGGCCACTCCCTTCCTGATCAGAACAGCTACCCCACCCTTACGCCCAACCGCTGCAGAAGCAATACAGTCACCCACCCACCATCTCTCTAATTTAGCATGCTCACTTTCAGTTAAATGTGTTTCTTGCAAATATACTATATCTGCTCTTATTCGCTGCAGGTAATGTAATATTTTAGATCTCTTTATTGGGGAATGTATGCCTCCAACATTCCAGGTTACTATTTTAACCATGATCTATTAATTGCCCATAGGTGATGTGCCATGTCACTTTCATTTCCACATGGAAGAGCCAGCCCAGCCTCTGGCCCCTCCTTCTCCTTGTCCCCCAGATCTTGTGTATTGATGTTGGCCTGTTGTCCTTATACCAATATATATCTGCTTTTATTCCCATTATCCACAGTGTAATCCCTCCTATCTAAATCCCTACCCTTCCCTTCTTTCCCTCCCTTCCCTGTTCCTTCCCCTAAAATTACCCTACCCTTCCTATTCCCCGATGCCCCCCCCCCCGAAGGAGTTAGGTCACCTCTAATGCCCCCTCCACCCCAAACCTTGAATCTTAAAACCCATTCTCCCCTTTTGCCCTTTTATATTTCCCCTTAACCACCCAAGATATTGCTCTGTATCCTCCTTCCTCTTATCATATTATTGTGAAACATTAGTGCCTACTCCGCACCCAATCTTACCCTTCTTTTTTGTCTCATTTCAATTCTGCTTATACATTCAAAGATCTGATACCCCTGTTTACCTTTAACCAACCCATGGTAGAGTCTCCATTAATTAAACTTAATGCAGTTCAGAGTTCTAATCTTCCAGTTTGTGGTCCTGTAGATCTTCTCAATGTCATATTTTTAGTTAAGCAATGAAACCCTTATAAACAAAACCTCTTAATATTTATATTCCGCCTGCGCTACTGCGCCATCAAGTTACCAAGCCAACTATGGTGTCTCCTTCCATCTCAGCGCTCGCCATCCAGCCGGTGCAAAAACTTCTGCGCCTCTTCCACCGAAGAATAAATATCTGTGGATGATTGATATGTGATCCGGAGCCTTGCTGGGTACAACAACGCGAAGCGAATCTTGCGCTTCACTAATTCTGTGCAGATAGGGGAAAATAGCTTCCGTTGAGCTGAGACCCCTGCTGAATAGTCTTGGAAGCATAATATTTTCTGGGCTCCGCATACCAGCTCCTTGCCACTTCGAATCGCCTGTAGAATCGCTGTTTTATGAGCGAAATTGAGGACCTTGCAGATTATCACTCTGGGCCGTGTCACATTTACCTACTTTAATCCCAAGCGGTGTGCCCTTTCAATCCGCAAAGGGCCCAGTGCTGCAGGGAGCTCCAATTCCCTCGCCAGCCAGGTTTCCAGAAAACATTTTAAATCATGTTCTCCCTGGTTTTCGGGGATTCCCACCAGACGCAAGTTGTTGCGTCTGGATCTATTTTCTAAGTCCTCTATTTTAGCAGCATAGCCTTCAACCTGCTTTGTGAGCTTGGTTTGTGCTTCTTCTAATTGCACCATGCGGTCTTCCACATCGCTAGCACGCTGCTGATATGCGGCCATATCTTCTCCTATTTGGGCAACATTATTATTTAGAGTCTCCAGTTTCGTTGCCAGGGCGCCCAGTTTTTTTTCCAGGATCACTTCCATGGCGCTGGTGACCTCGCCGACAATTTCGGCTGCCCAGGCAGATCCCACCTGCGAGGCCGCCGGGCTCGCCGGGGCCGCCATTTTGTCCTCTGTTATTTTACTTTTTTCTTTTCGCAAATTCTTCGCTGCCATCTGTGGAGTTCTTTTCAAAGTTTGGCTGCGGTATCCGCTTTAATTATATTACAAATTGGGTGATTTTCGCGATGTTTTCCAGGCTGGTGATTGCCGATTTGGCGGGTAGAGAGCGGGAGCGAAGCTGCTAGCGTCCTCTGCCGAACATAGCGTCACGTGACTGTAATCCGTTGGGTTGGTCGTGAGCCCTTGGGCCCTGGCCGAGGCCAGCAGGGCGCCGACCCAGGCCAAGGGGAGACCGACCCACCACCGCACATCCCAGCTACACAATACCCCCTAAGCTACCCCTCCCCACAGTAACTCAGGAAGAAGGGAAATAGGCATACAGGCGGGCCTCGCGGCCGAACCGGAACCCACACAGACAGAGCCACTCGTGCGAGCCTCACGGCTGAACTGGAACCCAATCACACACAGGGAGGGGTGAAAGAACCCAGAGGGCCCCAAGAGGCCAGACACGCGCTGAACACCAGCAATAGGGCAGAGGGGGAAACAAAGGACCAGAGCGGGCCACGCCCACGCAGGGGACTAGCGCAGGACAGGGAAACTAACACAGCAACCCCCCCCCCCCCCACCACCACCAGGGTAGGAGCCCCAGGCAGAAGCCAGAGGAACCAAACACAAAAGGAAGGCAGAAAGCCTTTGCCTCAACCCCACTGTAGACAGAGGCACCCAGAACACAAAGGGTTAAGCTTGAAGAGCCAGCAGAGAGAAAGTGCCATAAATCAACAAACAATCAGAGAGAACGGTTCCGCTCCCTAGAGGGAGTGGGGCCCATCCAAACAAACACACTGGCAGAGGCAGGAATACAATACACACAGTACACAAAGGGTTAAACTCACTGAGCCAGCAGGCCGGGACGCTGGGAAGAGAAATCCTTAAAACAAACAAACAAAGGAGAACACTCTCACTCAGCCCAGAGCCCCGGAGGCTGAGCAATGCCCAGCCCCCACTAAACAAACGAGCAGCTGACCCTGATTACAGAGCTACCTACACACACACACACAGCAGCAGCTAACCCAGAGGGAAGGAAAAGAATACTCTAAATCAACACAGAACCCTGTCAGAACCTAGAGCACGTTCTGAGAGAAACCTATCAGGCTTTCCTGTTACTACCAAGAAGTAACGCAAAAGCAGAGAAACTCCTCAGCTGCAGGCTAAAGTACTATCCCCTGACGTCAGCACAACCCCTGGCAGCCAATCAGAAGAGACGTCCCCCCTCCCCCTCAGCCAAACCGGCAGAATCATAACATCACCCCCCCTTCAAGGGCCCCCCCCTACCCCGTCCACGAGGTTTAGGTTTGTGAGGGAAAAGGCGATGGAACCGTCTGACTAGGACTGGCGCGTGGACATGAGTAGCGTCCTCCCAGGTGTTGTCTGCCGGTCCATATCCCTTCCACGCAATGAGATACTGGAGATGTCCCCGGAAGCGCCTTGCATCCAAGACATCCCGGACTTCGTATTCCCCCTGGGAGGCTGAGATGGCTGGACTAGCAGGCAACGCGGGCAAAGCCCCTTTTCTCAGAATCACAGGCTTCAGCAAGGACACATGAAAGGTGTTATGTACCCGTAATGTAGGTGGTAACTTTAGCTGATAACAGACCCGATTCACTTGCCTCACAATGGGATACGGACCCACAAATCGAGGTGCAAAGCGGGAGGAGGGAATCTTCAGACGAAGATTACGCGTGGACAACCACACCAAGTCGCCAGGCTGGAAGTGCGGTTCCACTCTGCGAGACCGCTCCGCTTGGCGTTTCATACGAGCGGAGGTCACTCGCAGCGCTTTCTGAACTGATGACCAAATTGCTTGGAGCGAGGTCACCGCATCGGCCGCTGCCGGGACATCCAAGTTGGTTTTCAAGGGAGCTGGTATCCGCGGATGTCGTCCATATACGATGTAAAAGGGCGAAGCGCCCGTGGCCGAGCTCACTCGGTTGTTATGAGCGAATTCTGCCCAAGGCAGCAGCTGACTCCAGTTGTTGTGGTGCTCATTGACATACATCCATAGGAACTGCTTCAAGCATTGGTTCACTCGTTCTGTTTGGCCATTGGATTGTGGGTGATATCCCGACGAAAAGTTCAGCTTTATTTCAAGGGCCCGATTCAGGGCTCTCCAGAACTTTGAGACAAACTGTACTCCTCGATCAGAGGTAATAGATTCTGGCAGACCATGGAGACGAAAAATAGAGCTGATGAAATACTGTGCCAGCTTCACCGCCGAAGGAAGGGTAGGCATGGGTATGAAGTGGGCCATTTTAGAAAACCGGTCCACCACTACCAAGACAACTGTGTGCCCTTCAGAGTTAGGCAGATCCGTAACAAAGTCCATGGCAATGTGGGTCCACGGTCTCTCAGGTACCGGTAAAGGCATCAGCAACCCCTGGGGTCTCCGACGGTCAGCTTTATGCTGGGCGCAATCAGGACACGCAGCCACAAACTCCTGCACATCCTGATCAAGTGAAGGCCACCAATACTGCTGGGAGATGAACCGCTTGGTTCCCAGGATCCCGGGATGTCCTGCCATTCGAGAGGCATGCCCCCATTGGAGTGTCTTTTCTCTCAGCCGGGGTGGCACAAAGGTCATACCTGCAGGTACTGCTAGCGTCATCGCGGGCACAATGACATTGGGTTTAATTACATACTGCAGGGGTTCTTCCTCCAGGTCAGCCTCCATGGACCTGGAGAGGGCATCTGCCTTGATGTTCTTCTCCGCTGGACGATAGGTCAGAATGAAATCAAAGCGGGAGAAGAATAGTGCCCACCGGGCCTGGCGAGGATTCAGCCTTCTCGCTTCTCGTAAATAAGTCAGGTTTTTATGGTCCGTGAACACCGTGAAGGGCTCCTGCGCCCCTTCCAGCAGATGACGCCATTCTTCCAGGGCCAATTTAATGGCTAATAGCTCCTGATCCCCGATGGCATAATTCTTCTCGGCAGGGGTATACTTTTTAGAGAAGAATGCACATGGGAGAAGTTTCCCACTGGGGTGGGCCTGGGACAGCACTGCTCCTACGCCAACCGATGATGCATCCACTTCCACGAAAAATTTATCTGTCGGGTTGGGATGGCGCAACACTGGAGCTCCAACAAATGCCTGTTTCAGATTGTCAAAGGCCTGACACGCCTCAGGCGACCAGTTGCGAGCGTCAGCATTCTTCTTAGTCAAGGCAGTAAGAGGGGCAGTCAGGGACGAGTAATTCCAAATAAACTGCCTATAGTAGTTTGCAAAACCTAAGAAGCGCTGTAGAGCCTTACGCCCCGTAGGTTGCTGCCAGTGCAGGATGGCTGTCAGCTTACTGGGGTCCATACGCAGCCCGTGGTTAGAAATAATGTACCCCAGGAAGAGCAGTTCGGAACGATGGAATTCACATTTTTCCAATTTCACATAGAGGTGGTTCTCCCTCAACCGCTGCAATACGGTCTTCAGGTGCTCCCGGTGCTCTTCCTCAGCCCTTGAAAAAATCAAAATATCGTCCAAGTAGACCATCACAAACTTATACAGGAGATCCCTGAAGATGTCATTCATGAAGGCTTGGAAGACGGCTGGAGCATTAGCAAGTCCAAAGGGCATTACCAGATATTCGTAATGCCCGTCGCGGGTGTTAAACGCCGTCTTCCACTCATCCCCCTCCTTGATCCGCACAAGGTTGTAGGCCCCCCTGAGATCGAGCTTGGAGAAGATCTGGGCCCCCTGGAGGCGGTCAAACATCTCAGAAATCAAGGGAAGGGGGTATTTGTCCTTCCGCGTGATGGCATTGAGTCCCCTGTAGTCAATACAGGGGCACAACCCCCCATCCTTCTCCATGAAGAAGAATCCAGCCCCCGCGGGTGATTTAGAGGGCCGGATGAAGCCTCGAGCTAGGTTCTCTCGAATATACTGGGACATGGCCTCCGTCTCTGGCCGGGATAGGGGGTATACGCGGCCACGGGGAGGTTCAGTGCCAGGTAGTAGCTCTATGGCACAGTCATAGGAACGATGAGGAGGCAGAATCTCTGCTTGCTGTTTGGAAAAAACATCTCCAAAGGATCTGTAGGGCCCCGGTAACATAACATAACATTGGCTCGATCCAAAGGAAGTGTCACTGGGGCTGGTGAGACCTTATCCAAAAACACCTTCTGGCAGCCCTGGCCCCACGCCGTCAATTCACCCCGGGCCCAATCAATGCAAGGGTTATGCAGGCGAAGCCAGGGTAATCCCAGGATTATGGCCTCAGTGGCCGACGGAAGGACGTAGAAGGAGATAACTTCTTTGTGTAAGACTCCTACCCGTATGGTCATAGGCACGGTTCTGGAGCGGAGAACTCCCCGAACCAGTCCCCAAGCTGCTGAGACAGTGATGGACTGAGGTAACTCCATCGTAGGAATTTGATGAACCCGCACCAGGTCCGCGCTGATAAAGTTGCCTCCCGCCCCCGAGTCAACTAGCGCCTCAAAACAAGGGGTATCCTTAATCGCCAGTAGAACTGGCACCAAAACCTGCATCCAAGGGGAGAAGGACTTTGGCCCTGACCCGGTCTCCCTAGCCGGTATCAGGGCTGCTGGTTTCCCGACTTCTTTCTCTTTGGGCACTCATGGACAAAGTGCCCCTTCACTCCACAATGCAGGCACAGCCCCTTAGAGCGTCTCCGCTGTCTCTCCTGGGCCGCCCGGTCAACCTGCATAGGTTCAGACCCATCGGGCACACCCAGCGACGGGGAAGCAGGGCTCTTGTGCGAGCTCCTCGAGTTAGCCCCTGCAACCTGCTGACCAGCGCGACGTTCACAGGCCCGCTCCCTGAACCGGATGTCCACCTGGGTGCAGAGACGGATGAGGTCATTCAGATCTGAGGGCAGCTCCCAGCCTGTGAGTTCGTCCTTAATGTTGGCCGAGACCCCATGCCAAAATACCGCAGTCAGGCTTGGGTTATCCCAACCTAGCTCCGCGGCCAAGGTCCGAAACTGGATGGCGTACTCACCCAGAGAGAGTCGCCCCTGATGTAGGTTCAACAGCTGAGTCGCCGCCGAGGAGGGCTTCCCGGGTTCCTCAAAGATGAGCCGAAATTGTTTCAAGAACTCTGCCAAATTATCCAGGAGGGGATCCTTCTTCTCCCATAAGGGCGAGGCCCAGGCCAGAGCGGGGCCTGCCAGTAGAGAGATAATATAAGCCACCTTCGCCCGATCCGAAGGAAAATCCCAGGCCTGCAACTCGAACACAATTTGGCATTGATTGAGGAACCCCCGGCAGGTCTTACTGTCGCCCTCATACCTCGGGGGCGTAGCCACCCGAATCCCTCGGCCGCATGCGTGGGAACCTGGCGGAGTAGCTGCTGGCGGGACCTCCGCAGCCCCCGTGACAGTCAGCGTGTCTACCCGTTGAGACAGTGCGTTCACGACTCCCGATACCTGTTGTAGCTGAGCATGCAATTGCTGGAGCAGTTGCATGGGGAATGGATCGGTCGAGCTCATGGCTTTTGCGTTCTGTAATCCGTTGGGTTGGTCGTGAGCCCTTGGGCCCTGGCCGAGGCCAGCAGGGCGCCGACCCAGGCCAAGGGGAGACCGACCCACCACCGCACACCCCAGCTACACAATACCCCCTAAGCTACCCCTCCCCACAGTCCCTCAGGAAGAAGGGAAATAGGCATACAGGCGGGCCTCGCGGCCGAACCGGAACCCACACAGACAGAGCCACTCGTGCGAGCCTCACGGCTGAACTGGAACCCAATCACACACAGGGAGGGGTGAAAGAACCCAGAGGGCCCCAAGAGGCCAGACACGCGCTGAACACCAGCAATAGGGCAGAGGGGGAAACAAAGGACCAGAGCGGGCCACGCCCACGCAGGGGACTAGCGCAGGACAGGGAAACTAACACAGCAACCCCCCCCCCCACCAGGGTAGGAGCCCCAGGCAGAAGCCAGAGGAACCAAACACAAAAGGAAGGCAGAAAGCCTTTGCCTCAACCCCACTGTAGACAGAGGCACCCAGAACACAAAGGGTTAAGCTTGAAGAGCCAGCAGAGAGAAAGTGCCATAAATCAACAAACAATCAGAGAGAACGGTTCCGCTCCCTAGAGGGAGTGGGGCCCATCCAAACAAACACACTGGCAGAGGCAGGAATACAATACACACAGTACACAAAGGGTTAAACTCACTGAGCCAGCAGGCCGGGACACTGGGAAGAGAAATCCTTAAAACAAACAAACAAAGGAGAGGAGAACGCTCTCACTTAGCCCAGAGCCCCAGAGGCTGAGCAATGCCCAGCCCCCACTAAACAAACGAGCAGCTGACCCTGATTACAGAGCTACCTACACACACACACACAGCAGCAGCTAACCCAGAGGGAAGGAAAAGAATACTCTAAATCAACACAGAACCCTGTCAGAACCTAGAGCACGTTCTGAGAGAAACCTATCAGGCTTTCCTGTTACTACCAAGAAGTAACGCAAAAGCAGAGAAACTCCTCAGCTGCAGGCTAAAGTACTATCCCCTGACGTCAGCACAACCCCTGGCAGCCAATCAGAAGAGACGTCCCCCCTCCCCCTCAGCCAAACCGGCAGAATCATAACAGTGACCCTCCTTAATTAACACTTAATTGAGGTCACTGGATGAGCTAACAGAAAATAACTGCCGTTTAGAACAAAGGAGTTTAGTTTCTACCTCTAGAAAAGGTTTCAGTTTAAAACTATGGGGAAAATGCCTATTTCTAGAGAAAATTTCAGTTTAAAAGGCTAGGTCAGGTGCCGGGTGGCAGGAGAAGAGGGTCATCTGTCCACGGAACTGCTTGCCAGGTACCTAAGCCCTGGATTGGCCACTGTTGGAAACAGGATGCTGGGCTTGATGGACCTCTGATCCATTGCTGCATGGCAATGCTTATCTTACAGTATGTTATAAATAAAAGACAGCGGATCGTAGAGGTTCAAAATAAAACTATCCAAAATGTATTCACTACCAGGGTCTTCGTCAATGAATACAGAAAAATGTTTAATATAAATGATAAATATATAAATGGTGATGCAAATCATTAAAAAATGTGCTAAAAACCCCCCTGGCAATTATAAACCACAGAGCTCAGCCAAAAAACAGGCATATAAAGGTCTCCATCAACTCCATGCAAAAAACACACCTATCAGTATTGAAGAATAGCCAATAGCCATTTAACACAGATGCCAATGGTGACTCTGCAGAACTCGTACACTGAGCCCTTTTCACCCCCACCCCCAGTGTGCACCTGCCCTCCTGTGGCACCGCTCTCCTTGTTCCATTTCATTTCTTGTCCCCTACCTCCCTGGGACTCATCATGGTATCAGACGAGTTCCCACCTGGACAAGTCCCACCAAGGACTCCCCCCCCCCCCTCCCCGGTCATTTCCCACCGTCTCTAGCCTTTTTTTTTTTTTAACCAATCATCGCTTCTTTCTTAGATCAGGTCTGGAACGAGGAAGTTAGAGCAGCAAACGGATGTGCACAGAGGACAGAATATCTTTTCATAGGTAGAGTAGTCATTTGTTATAAATCGTAATCAGCGTGTCATTTTGAGGGACTGAATTAGGTTTAAATCTAGTTTGGGGGGGTGTGTGGGGGTCATTTCCCCCCTCCCCTACATGAACTACAGTTTGAATTTAACTATTTATTTATTTATAACATTTAGATCCCGGATTAAACGTGAATGAGGCTGAAACGTAGTTTGGGGGCTGTGGGGCGGCTTTTGTTCCCCCCTCATGAACTGCATGTCTGGAAGGGGAAAAGGATATGTAAAAGGTAATGTTCTGGAGGAGGGGTGTGAGGGGGTACGGTCTGGAAGAGAAAAGAGAGGGAGATTAGTTGCCTTATGTGTTTTGTATTTTTTGAGATATGGGTTTGAATTGTCCTCTCTGGTGTGGTAGGAATTGTCCACAAGAGAATTGGTGGGTGGGAACTGTCCAGGCGGAACTGACCTAGAATCCTCAGCGAGAGGGCAGGTGCATACTAGGGGTGGAAGGAGAGATTGGGGAGTGAGGAGAGCGAGAGAGAGGAGATGAAAAGGGCAAGCTGAGGAGGGGGTGCTGCAGGAGGGACAAAGAGGAAAAGCTGGGGCTGTCAGGGGTGAAACGTGGCTGAATTTTGGGGATTCCATAGGACGGGAGGAGTGAGGGAGGGAGACAGCTGATGATATGTATTGGCAATATTCACAAATGGGCAGACGATCAAAAGCCCCGTGCTGTTCCAAACAGCGCTCTGAAAATAGTGCTGGAAGAGCAGGGGGCTTTACTGGACCTCTGATCAGAGATAATTGCTTGCAAATTTGAGCATGGGGTAGACAGTCCTCCCGCACTTGTTTGACAAGCCTGGGTTGTCAAAAGGTGGTCTCCTTCCATCGGCGCGGTGTGAAGCCCAGCACATCCCAGAGGAGGCCACCTCTCTCCTCCAACTGAAGGTAGGGGGGTAGGGAAGTGCCGCTAGACCACCAGGTGGGTGGGTGGGGGGATTAACCCGTGACCCACTGGGCCACCAGGGACATCTGGGCGCTGGAGACACACTGGATCTCCAGTCCCCTGTTGCTGGGCGGGGGGTCGGGTCAAGGTTCCTGTGGGGGGCTGCTGCATTGGGGGGAATGGAGACCTGCTAGCATGCAAATGTATGCTGGACAGGGTTCACCATTCCTCCCCAATGGTGTAAGGTTTGCCGCAGCCAGCAAGCCAATCTTTTGCGTGCTGGTCGCTGATCATTGGGGATGAATATGTTTAGCATGCATTTGCATGCTACTTATGCGAAGAGCCCTGTTTTGCATGCATTTGCATGCTAGTTGCGTTCAGAGCCTACCCATCTTCTCCACCACCGCCAACTCCAGGCTCCGCTCATTCTGCCTCGCCTCACCCTATGCCTGGAACAACCTTCCTGAGCCCTCACGTCAAGCCCCCTCCCTGCCCATCTTCAAGTCTTTGCTTAAAGCCCACCTCTTCAATGCTGCGTTCGGCACCTAACTCTTACCTTTCAGGAATTCCAGATTGCCTCAATTTGTCTGCCCCTATCGGTCTGACTGTTCACGTGTCCTTTAGGTTGTAAGCTCTTTGAGCAGGGATTGTCACTCGACAGAAACAGCACTTTCTAAAGTCTGTAATGACCTGTTCCTTGCCAAATCCAGAGGCCACTACTCCATCCTCATCCTCCTGGATCTATCCGCCGCTTTTGACACTGTCAATCATGACTTACTTCTTGCCACACTGTCCTCATTTGGGTTCCAGGGCTCTGTCCTCTCCTGGTTCTCCTCCTATCTCTCCCACCGCACCTTCAAAGTTCACTCTCATGGATCTTCCTCCACCCCCATCCCCTTATCTGTTGGTGTTCCCCAGGGATCGGTCCTTGGACCCCTTCTCTTCTCAATCTACACCTCTTCCCTGGGCTCCCTGATCTCATCTCATGGTTTCCAGTATCATCTCTATGCTGATGACACCCAACTGTATCTCTCCACACCAGACATCACCGCGGAGACCCAGGCAAAGGTATCGGCCTGCTTATCCGACATTGCTGCCTGGATGTCCAACCGCCACCTGAAACTGAACATGTCCAAGACCGAGCTTATCGTCTTTCCACCAAAACCCACTTCTCCTCTTCCTCCACTTTCTATCTCAGTTGATAACATCCTCATCCTCCCCGTCTCATCTGCCCGCAACCTCGGAGTCATCTTTGACTCCTCTCTCTCCTTCTCTGCGCATATCCAGCAGATAGCCAAGACCTGTCGCTTCTTCCTCTTTAACATCAGCAAAATTCGCCCTTTCCTCTCTGAACACACCACCCGAACTCTCGTCCACGCTCTCATTACCTCTCGCCTGGACTACTGCAACTTACTCCTCACCGGCCTCCCACTTAGCCATCTATCCCCCCTTCAGTCTGTTCAGAACTCTGCTGCACGTCTCATATTCCGCCAGAACCGATATACTCATATCACCCCTCTCCTCAGGTCACTTCACTGGCTTCCGATCAGATACCGCATTCAATTCAAGCTTCTCCTTCTTACCTACAAATGCACTCAGTCTGCTGCCCCTCACTACCTCTCTACCCTCATCTCCCCTTACGTTCCCGCCCGTAACCTCCGTTCACAGGATAAATCCCTCCTCTCAGTACCCTTCTCCACCACCGCCAACTCCAGGCTCCGCTCATTCTGCCTCGCCTCACCCTATGCTTGGAACAACCTTCCTGAACCCTTACGCCAAGCCCCCTCCCTGCCCGTCTTCAAGTCTTTGCTTAAAGCCCACCTCTTCAATGCTGCGTTCGGCACCTAACCCTTACCGTTCAGTGAATCCAGAATGCCCCAATTTGACTGCCCCTATCGGACCGACCGTTCACTTGTCTATTAGATTGTAAGCTCTTTGAGCAGGGACTGTCTCTCTTTGTTAAATTGTACAGCGCTGCGTAACCCTAGTAGCGCTCTAGAAATGTTAAGTAGTAGTAGTATGTTAAATTGTACAGCGCTGCGTAACCCTAGTAGCGCTTTAGAAATGTTAAGTAGTAGTAGTAGTAGTAGTGTTTCACGCACTCGGTTGCTCTGATCATGGGGTGGTAGCAGCCTCTAGCGCCTGCATTTGCTTCTGATCATCGGCCCAAAAGAGCTGTGGGGAGAGTGTATATGCGGTGGGGGGGAGGCAGTGGGATGGCTATGATACTGTGAGTGCTGAGGATGTTGAGAGAACAGTGGAGGGTGTGTGTTGGGGGGTTTTCTGAGAGAGCTGTGGAAGTTTATGTGCTGGGGGCAAGAGAGATTTCAGAAAGAGAACCATGTGTGCAATATGAGAGAAAGTTCTGGGTGTTTTTACTGCTGGGGGGGGGGGCTGCAGATTGACAGAGGTAAGGGATTTGTATGCTCTGGGAGGAATGGGGAGGTGGGATTCTTGGATGAAGAAGTAGAGGTCGGGGCAGAGAAAACTGCTGGGTGGAAAGGGGGGGTCAGCCTTCTTAGGGAGGGGTTCATACTAGTTGGAGACTGAGATTACTGAGGGGATGGGGTAATCAAGCCTGAGCTGGGAGATGGCTTAGGCGGAGTCAGTCCTGGAGAACAGAAGAGCTGGGTGTTAATGCCGGGGGAATTCTTCACAAAAAGATAGATAAAGCTGAATCTTTAACAAATCTGCACAGTTCCAATCCCAATAACAAAGGCAGGAGCTGAAATCTGACTGTATTTCTGGTTTGTGTTTCAGATGCGGGTGACATTTGAGGATGTCTCTGTCTCTTTCTCCCAGGAGGAGTGGGAGTATTTAGATGAAGGGCAGAAGGAGCTTTGGAGGGAGGTGATGAAGGACAACTATGAGATCCTGATGTCTCTAGGTAAGGGTTTCCCGTTATTCTTACTGACTGGCAGTGGGTGAGTCTCACTACAGGAAGCCGGTGAGACTGATAATGAGTGATGGCGAGATGACATTAGTACCTGGGGTGGGTCTGTTTCTAAGATTCTTCTGTTTTCATTGGAGTATTGTTTTGATTCCTGTCTGTAAAACCTTCAATAACTATGACTCTGGCATTCTTAGGGTATCATATACGTTGAAGTTAAAATAAATAGGCTTAGGAGGAATCTACAAAAGTATTTGTTCACGGAAAGGGTGGTGGAGGCATGGAATGGCCTTCTGGTGGAGGTTGTGGCAATGAAGACTGTCAATTTAAGAAAGCATGGGACAGGCACGTGGGATCTCTTGGCAAAAGGAGGAGTTAGTGGTTTCTCAGGAAAGGCAGACTGGATGGGCCATCATGATTCTATGTTTGGGGAGGGGAAGGGGAGGTTGAGGCTTTGCTGGATCAGTGGTTGTTTCATCTTATACTGTAAGGGGCTATCGGAGCCAAAGCTAGTAGCTTTATTGGTTTAGGAACAGTTAGATGCATTGTCTGTTTGTTATCTCAAAACCAAGTAAAGAACAGCAGATTGAAAAATCGTTGAAAGGTTTATTATTGTAGTTATCTGGGTCTTGCCGCGTTTGAGTAAGAAGAACCGACATTTCAACCACCATGAAGAAAGCCACAGCATGTTGGCTGAAAGGTCAGATGGACAACCACAACATCATAATAAGTATTGCCACACTGGGACAGACCAAAGGTCCATCAAGCCCAGCATCCTGTTTCCAACAGTGGCCAATCCAGGTCACAAATACCTGGCAAGATCCCAGCAAAGCTTAATACATTTTATGATGCTTATCCCGGAAATAAGCAGTGGATTTTCCCAAGCCAATTAAATAATGGTCTATGGACATTTCCTTTAGGAAGCCAGCCAGACCCTTTTTAAACCCCGCTAAGCTAACCCCGCTTTTTGTGATCTGCCTTTACCACATTCTCTGGCAATGAATTCCAGAGTTTAATTAAACGTTGAGTGAAGAAACATTTTCTCAGATTTGTATTAAATTTACTACATTGTAGCTTCATCGCATGCCCCCTAGTCCTAGTATTTTTGGAAAGATTAAACAAACGATTCACGTCTACCCGTTCCACTCCACTCATTATTTTATAGATCTCTATCATATCTCCCCTCAGCAGTCTCTTCTCCAAGCTGAAGAGCCCTAGACGCTTCAGCCTTTCCTCATAGGGAAGTTGTCCCATCCCCTTTATCATTTTCATCGCCCTTCTCTGTTCTTTTCCAATTCCACTGTATCTTTTTTGAGATGCAGCGACCAGAAGTGAACAAAATATTTGAGGTGCGGTCGCACCATGGACCGATACAAAGGCATTATAACATCCTCATTTTTGTTTTTCATTCCTTTCCTAATAATACCTAACATTCTATTTCTATCCCTTTCTTGGTTGGTGACTGATGGAGCTTAGCCTAGCTCAGCATATTGTATAAATTTGCAATCCATAAAATGGTGGACTACTGTGTAACTCCTAAGATTCCTGCCCTTCTCTCTGTGAAGCAGAGTCTCCCCAACTCTGTAATACATCAAGGTAAGGTCATCAGGAGTTCATAGGCAGAATTCCAGCAGAAGTTCTTATCTAACATTCCACTTGCAAGCACAGCAACAGGGAGGGGTGAAGAAGGAGGTGAAACAAGCCCTAGGGCTATCGTGCTGATTTGTAGCTCTGGGTCGTGAGATTGGTTTTGCAGGAACAAATATAGCCAGATGTTGTTTTTAGATAAGGGGGGCACCGCAGAGACGTGAGAATTGTCATGTACGCACAGTTAGATAAAAGAATAAAAGGAATGTTTTGTTACCTCAGAAACAGGAACTTTGCTGGCACTGAGAAGTGATTTGCTTCCAGGCTGGTCTAGCTCCTCTCACAGGAAGAAAGAGACTCTTTTTGCTTGTATAACTTATTATTGTTTATAGACTAGGCTGAGAAGTTGACCATTAAACTAAAAACCTAATGAAGAAGTTGGTTCGGCAGCTGACATAGCAATAAGCAAAAGCTTTAAGCATACCGAACATCAGAAGCCTTTTCCTGCTAGCGAGAGAAAAAGTACATAATAAAATATATAAAAATATACTTACTAAATTAGCCTGAACATAGACGGTAAAGAATAGAACTTGCTTTAAGTGAAATATAACTTATCATTGGCAAGTTTTCATTCAGATGTCTCTTCTCATATCTACAATAACTAAGCTTCTGTAACAAATGTATGATTGGGTAATGGTGAATCTCTTCCTGTGAACTTCAGGATCAGCTAACGCCCAACTTAGTTTATCTGGGGAACAAGTACCCTGAAGGTTTAGCCTTGCATCTTGCAGCCTGTCTGATAAAGAGCAGTTATAGGGCTAAACGATATCTATGTACAAAAACCAAAATGTGCTTTTAAATATCAACTTGAATATAATCATATAGTCTGTATTCATCCCTGGTAGTGATTAGCTTGGAAATGTATTCCCAACAGGGAGAGGGTGGAAAATTTACAATTAATTATACAGATTTTTTATTGAACTCGTTAAACTGCTGTTCTCCTACAGTACTATACAATGCTCTGTTTTTATTTATTTAGAAAAAGATGACCCTAAGAACAGTAATGCAGAGACACATAAATGGAAGCTCAGTGAGAAGCCTGAAGAGGAAAAGATGTTCTCAGAAAGAGAGAAAGAAGAGACTTCGTCCTGTTCTGACTGGGGAGAAAAGGGAAAAAATCAAAATAAACAAAAACCTTCAACAGGAAGCTCAGCTCCGTGTGAACATTGTACCAGTAATATCACACAAACAGTGGACGAACAGACAAACCCAATGAGAGTTCAGAAATGTTTGTGTGATGGATGTGAGATATTCCTTAATGATCATTTAACTCTGAAATCACATCAGAGATCCGATACTGAAGAGAGACCATATACAGGTACGGACTGTGGGAAAACCTTCAGTCAAAAGAGAGAACTACAGCAACAGCAGAAAACATGCATAAGAGAGACCCACTGTATAGGTTCTGAGTGTGGGAAAGATTTCAGTAGGAAGAAAGAGAAACATGAGAACAATAATAAAGAAACTAGAGTGTGTACAACGACAGTAGATGAGAAAACCTTTATCAATAAAGGAAGCGTTACAAAACACCAGAAAAATGACACTGATGAGGGATTATCTGCATGTTCTAGTCGTGACAAAAGCTTCAGTCAGGAAGAAAATGTCATAAGAAACCTCCCAATGCCCAAGAGAATCCACAAAGGAATGAAACCATTCATCTGCACTGAGTGTAATCAAAGCTTCAGTCAGAAAACAAGCCTCACACAACACCAGAGAATCCACACAGGAGTGAAACCATTCATCTGCACTGAGTGTAATAAAAGCTTCAGTCAGAAAACAAGCCTCATAAAACACCAGAGAATCCACACAGGAGTGAAACCATTCATCTGCAGTGAGTGTAATAAAAGCTTCACTCATAAAACAAGCCTCAGAAAACACCAGAGAATCCACAAAGGAATGAAACCACTTAACTGCACTGAGTGTAATAAAAGCTTCACTCATAAAAGAAATCTCACAATACACCAAAGAATCCACACAGGAGTGAAACCGTTCATCTGCACTGAGTGTAATAAAAGCTTCACTCATAAAAGAAATCTCACAATACACCAAAGAATCCACACAGGAGTGAAACCGTTCATCTGCACTGAGTGTAATAAAAGCTTCAGTCAGAAAACAAGCCTCATAAAACACCAGAGAATCCACACAGGAGTGAAACCATTCATCTGCACTGAGTGTAATAAAAGCTTCAGTCAGAAAACAAGCCTCATAAAACACCAGAGAATCCACACAGGAGTGAAACCATTCATCTGCACTGAGTGTAATAAAAGCTTCAGTCAGAAAACAAGCCTCACAAAACACCAGAGAATCCACACAGGAGTGAAACCATTCATCTGCACTGAGTGTAATAAAAGCTTCAGTCAGAAAACAAGCCTCACAAAACACCAGAGAATCCACACAGGAGTGAAACCATTCATCTGCACTGAGTGTAATAAAAGCTTCAGTCGGAAGGAACACCTCACAAAACACCAGAGAATCCACACAGGAGTGAAACCATTCATCTGCACTGAGTGTAATAAAAGCTTCAGTCGGAAGGGTAATCTCGCAAGGCACCACAGAGTTCACACAGGAATGAAACCATTCATGTGCAGTGAGTGTAATAAAAGCTTCACTTATAAATTAAGCCTCACAGAACACCAGAAAATCCACACAGGAATGAAACCATTTTTCTGCACTGTGTAATAAAAGCTTCAGTCAGAAGGGTGTAAATTCTAGGGGCCCTCTTTGCCCCCCAGGGATACCCTTCTGTAGGGCCAAAGGATCTGCTCTTCCACTATGTGTTGGGCCGCCTGCCTAAATCCTTTTGATATTCCATTCCAGTGATATGTCTCTTGTGTAGATACCAGAAGGCATAAGTCTAGGATACTGTCCATGACCATAGTCTTCTATCTATCAGGTTTTAAGTAGATCTTTGTCCATTTAAGTTCCCATATATATATAGTATTAGAAATCTATGAAACTTAGTGTAAGGAGTGTGTGTGAGTTGTATGTGGCTTAGTTTTAAGTTAGAATGGCAGGTAAAGAATTATTGGAAATAAAGACAGAGATAAATTTCAGAAAGAAAACTTTAATCTTACCAAGTTGTTCAATTAAGTACAGACATCAGACTCTGGTTTCAATCGCACAGGGCTTTGCCGTCTGAGCAAGCGTTGGGGAGAACTCCTAAACTAAGCCAAAATTTCCCTTCTTTTATACCCACAGCTCTCAATAGAAGTCAATTGTGAAGTACTTTTTTTTTCTAATATTTCTCAATTTCTGAGATCATACTTTCGTATCCGGCCACATGCGCATCTGTACCATCTGTCTTTCCGTTCTAGCTATTTCAAGAGATTGCCCCATATCCGTTAAAGTCAACATGTTTTTGGAACATTTAGTTTTTGTCGTTTACCAAAATATCTTTCTGTTAAGATACCAGTTTCACATCTTTCTTTAGTAATACCCTTCATAACATCTTATGATCTCAGTGCCATCTGATGGAAAATAAGTCCCACTTTAAAAACCTCATTTTATTCCTTTTGCCCATTTTTATTTCATTATAGGTGCTATATTCAATTTGAAAGTTGTATCTGGTTGTGTTAAGACCCATTGTTCAAACCTGCTTTTTGCAGATTCTCAAATATGACATCATTAGCTTGTTATTTGGCCTAGTCAGTACTTTTCAGTTGCTTTTGCCTGTGTAGCTTAGCCCACCACTATTCCAGTGGTAAGTCTGAAGCCAGGCCACATATTAACATTCCCCTCTTCACCCTATCCCATAGGGTGACACCAGGGCAAATACACCATGGTACCATCCATTCCAGAAGGTATCCTATCAGGCCATCAAATTTTCTGAGTCTTACGGTTAACTGGTACAGTCAATTTTGTTTTTGGTTTGAAATTACCATCTTGGCACCACTTCAATTATTTCAATACTTCTTATCTATATCTGTGGTTATACAATAACTTATAATTACTATAATAATATTTTTAATTCAACCCATTAATATGCAGGTTCTAACTTATTCTTACCTATGTGAGTATATATTGTTATCAATCATAAATTCTTTGGTTATATGCAGATTATTTCTTGAGTATACATTTGCATAGATGTGCATTGCTTATGTAGACATTTTGCTCATGTATCACATCATCTTATAAAGCTTTATATGGTTATATTGTATCCCTGTGTGCTATTACCCAATTATACAGTTGCAGACATCTCTCTAGTGTCTCTAGCAGTTGCATAGCGATTGGTTCTTCTCAGAGGGAGATAGTCCAATGTGTTATCTCCTGTGGTGTTGGGAAGGAGATTTTCGTACAGGGCATATTGTCCTGCTGTTGTCTTTTTCATTATTGCAGTTTCAATTAAGCGTTCTACTAAGCCTCTAGCACAAGGGATTATGCAACATCCTACTAATACAAAAATTGCTACCACTATGATTATGGTCGTGGCCGCTGAAATGATAAATGTTTTCCATTTACCAAAAGCTCTATCCATCCAACCTGTCCAGGATGTATCAACGCCAGAGTTCTCTGCCAACTCTTGTGACAGTGAGGTTAAGCCTTCCAAAGCTCTGGTGATTGATCCATCTGGAGCAGTATTGTTGGGGATAAAGGTGCAACACTGTGTACCTATTTTCCGGCACACTCCGCCCTCCGATGCCAAAATCTGGTCAAGAACTAATCTATTTTCCAACGTCATCCTGCTGGTGGCGTCTAATTGTGTTGCAATTCCTTGAACTGCATCTCTAGTGTAGTTCACAAATCTCTGCTGATTGTAATAGATATAGTTGATCCAGTCTAAATTCTTATTTATAGTAGCCCACCAAAAGAAAGCTGATTCAAATCCTGCAGCTATTTGGTTTCTGGCTTTGAACTCATCAGGAACCCCTCTTGGAACTCCAATTGCATCTATATAGACCCGATCATCAAAAGATCCAGGCATGGCATTTCTCTTCACTCGTGAGGAAGAGCTGCTATGAGGAGGGAGCAAAGATGCTATTACAATTGGAATTACCAATTTGACTAAAGCACATCTGCCTGTCCAACTTCTGTGAAGTGTATGGTGGATAGTACGGGTTCCACAATACCACCATATGTCTGCTCTAGCTTGTGAAAAGTCTGTGAGATTTAGATTTCGTAGAGTCGCTTTTTCTAGGGTTGTATTACAATTGGTCAAATTTCCTAGAAACCGTGTATTCTTCACCCCATATCGTTCCAGACATGTATGATATCTGGTAGCAGGATGTGGAATCCTGAATGCGGGTGGAACCCTCAGCCGAGGGGGTAAGTAGGGGTGGTGTTCGTTAAGATGTTGACAAGTCTGGTTGATATCATCTTTCATTTGTAATAACTCTAACATACACCAAAAACCATCTGGATCATTGTTCAGATCTAAAGGAAAGGGAACTACAGTTGGTTCTGCTCTTGCATGGGCACAAAAATAACAATTAGAGACATTCAAACTCTTCGTAGTATAATGCGCCCATTCGAGCCACAGGTTTGTCTCTCCAAATCCTGTTTCTAGTGCCACTAAATCTTTGGAATTATTAATTGCCACGATCTGGTAAGGAATCTTTACTTCTGGGATTTTTGTTGACATCAAAGGATTATTTTCTGGTTGGGTTGGGGGTGGAACAATCTTGAATTTTCCAACGGGGTCTCTACCTGAGGCATCAATTCCTAAGGAATAAGTTCTGTAGGTAACAGCCGTTACTCCTCTGAAAGTGATAGCCACTTGATTACATTTGGTCATTGGACAGAGGCCATTCACTCGCAATTTCATGATAGAAATGCTCTTTTTGAGATCTGGGATCTCACTACCTGAGTAGGGAATCCATGAACCTGTATACCACCATACTTGTGCCCAACTTCCGCAATTAGAGAAGGGACACAGGTATACCTCAAAAGCTGACAAATATTGCTGTACAGGATGTTCTCCACACATTGTGTAAGCACACACATCAAGGGTGATTGTGGTCGTGTTCTCAGTTGTGGGTAATGTTATTTCAGGGGTGGTAATAAACTGTTGTAGAAAACTTTCTAGATGTTTTGTTCCTTGCACCATAGGCATGGTGAGCACACACAACAGAAGGGCTAGGCACTGCATGTTGGTATTTTTCATGGTTAAATGTAAGATCTGGACAATACCAAAGGCAATTGGCGGTTAATGAAAATGAGTAACAAAAATAATGCTAGGGCTTTAACCAGAACTGCGATTGCTATAATTAATATTCCAAGGTATACCAATGCTTGATATATCATGAGGAATAATTTGGGTAGGGTGGGTAAATTCTAATAGCTCCTCTTTCAGTAGGGTCTGGGATTTCAAAAAGACTATATACTTCCAAAGGTCCCAATCCAACTTCTCTAATGAACAGGAAGGGTATCCAGTCAGTGCCCAGTACTGCGTAGGTGATTAACCAAAAATCTACAACGTCACCAGTTTCTGGTCTTATTAGGAGGTCGTCGGTTTGTTCAACTTGTAAACCTAAGGTTCCTCCAAGCAGTACCAGAGTGTGTGTGACCGTTCGACTTGGACCTAGTGTCCAACTCTCAAATAAGGGTTCACACAATGTTTGATATCGTGTGAAGGGGTCCCAATTGGGATCGTCTTCTGGAGCTGGGTCCCAATGGGGATGTATTAATTCTCTTGGATCAAAAAGGTACTCTGGGGGTTCAGGGATTAACTGTTCGCTTAAATTTAGAGGCGACGGTGGGGGAGAATCAGGTGGAGAAGGCTGGTTATCTGGTCTGTTGTGGGACATATATTGATAGCTACTTTGGGATGCTGAGTTATCTGGGAGGTCGAGTAGCTGGGACGGTGATATTTGGAGTGGCTAAGGTAGTATTATTCGTGGGAGGAGGAACGTCACTAGTAGGAACAACAGGATAAGGAGGAGGGGTGGGTTGTGATTCAAGCAAGGTAATATTATCCCCAAAAGCAGTTGTAAGATTGGGGACAATATGGACCGAGCTACTGATATTATTGGGAGCACTTGTAGAATGCAAAACAGGAGAATCAGTGAGGACAGGAGTAGTCGCAGCGTTTTCAATTGGCACAGTAGGATTGCCAGTTGAAAAGTCTGTTGTGGCCGGTGTGTCTGACCAAGGGGTGGGATTACTGGTGGCAAAGGGACTGATCTTTTTGATGGTTTGGAGGGATGTGTGTCCAAACAGGCGTGTGAATGTGGTGTACTGTTGGGGCTCTGTGAAGGCTGCTGTAGTAGGTGGAGAAGTAGTTGCAAGTACAGAAGTAGTTGCAAGTACTGCTGGGGTAGTTGCAAGTACTGAAGTAGTCGCAAGTACCGCAGGGGTAGTCGCGAGTACTGAAGTGGTTGCAAGTACCGTGGCGTTTCCAACGGGCAAAGTAACGTTGCCAGTGGGAAAGGTCGTGAGTGTGAGCCAAAGATCAAAGAGGTCACTGTCAGCAGTATAGGTAAACAGGGTAGTGAAAAACAAAACCAAACCTATACAAAGTAGGATCATGCACACGAGTCCAACAGCAAACAATCGAGCAGATGGGAAGCAGAAGAAGAGGGTGTACTGATGTAACACCGTTACTGCTGCTGAGACAACACTTGGGCGGGTACTGGTTCCGTCCGTGTCGTCAGGAATGGTGTCACCTTCCAAATAAGTGCCGTCAAAGTCGTTGGACCAATGGGAATTGGTTTCAGATAACTGCTCAGAGTCACACTTATCAACAGGGTAAAGTCCCGGGTCTGGTGGATCTGGTTCCTTGATATCGTCAAGGGCTGCAAGGTTCTCAGCAGTAGGTTCCCTGTGAAGAACTTTGCCAGCGGGGGAGGATGGTGGTATTAAAACTTTCACAGGAGTGGTTGGGAAAGGTGGTATTGGAATAGGAACTTTATGTAGAGAAATAGTCTGTAAGGGAATGAGTTCTTCTGGAGTGAAAATCGGCGGAAATTGCTGTGGCATTTATCTGGCTTGATTCGGGAAGTACAAATGTAGAATGTCGAGCAGCTCACAGATGTTGCTGTGCAAATTCTGTACTGTGGAAACCGCAACAGACTCTTGTTCTTCCGGATTCAATTGTCCTGCTAAGTTGCGGATTTGGGTGAGATCTTCTGCAAGGTTACGGATTCGGATGAGACGGATGTGAAGATCTACGTATGGAAGTGGGAGTGCTGGAACAGTTGGAGGAAGAGGTGAGGATGGCAACTCAAATGCTGGTTCAAATACAGATGGTTGTTCAGATGGTGAGTCTGGAGAGTCAGCGAAGGTTTGGATGACAATGTCAGCCAGATCAAGGAGGTGCGATTCAGGAGATGGATGGTCTAAGTTGATTAAGTGGTTAAGTCTTTGGTCGAGTTGATCAAGATGGTTCAAGAGTGTTGGATGTGGGGTCGGTGGTCTTGGGCTCAGTGGTGGTGGAGATGGAGTTTGTGGTGGGACTGGTCTCTCCAGTGACTGCTGTGCTGGAAACATCAATGGAAACATCCAGAAGGCCTGATTCGGTATTCGGGTAGACTCGGATATCTTTCAGATGGACCCAGGATGTGTGGTCCTCAAGCTTAGCAGCTGTAGCTGACAGAGCTTCTATCTTGAAGGGGCCAACGTAGATGGGATCTCGCCAGGTTTTGTGCGTGTAATAACGCCGATGCACTAGATCGCCCACTTTGTAAGGGGGGGATCTATTGGCATCACAATCCCCTCTTCTGTCCGAAATGGCCTGTGGAATTGAGGACAGAGAACTTACAATAGTCTGCAAGATATCCCAATATACTGAGTATTGATCGGGCACTTGAGTGTCTGGATTGCCAGGTAGAAGTCGCATTGGGCGACCTGTACACAATTGGAAAGGCGTCAGTTTAAGGGAAGAGGATGGAGTGGCACGAAGTGATAAGAGTGCCAGTGGGAGGGCATCAAGCCAATTCTTTATCCCATTTGCCATAAGCTGACGCATTTTGGTTTTGAGCAATCCATTGTATCTTTCTACTAAACCATTACTGGTGGGTTTGTAAACACAGACGGTTCTGTGAGTGATGCCAAGTGCTGGTAGGAGGTTCTGCAGGAGTTCATTCACAAAATGCGTACCATTATCTGTGGTAATTTTGCTAGGAATACCAAATCGAGGAATAATTTCATTACACAGTGATTGTGCCATAGTTTGTGCGGTTTCTCTAGAGCAAGGGAAAGCTTCCACCCACCTAGAGAAACCGTCCACGCAGACAAGCAGATACCGTTTACCACGAATAGGTGTCTGCATATCTGTGAAATCAATATACCAATGTTGGCCAGGTCCTTGGACAACAGGTAAATGACCTGAAGGAATGACAGGTCCTCGTTTGGGTGTGTACAGAAAACATTTGTAACAATTATGAACCACAGTGTGACACATGGGCATCATTTGGGGAGCCCATAATTTGGAAGACAGTTGATCATACAATGTATTAGCATTCAAATGCAAAGGGTAATGGAGGGCATGCAGGAGGAGAGACAAAACATGCTGTGAAACACATAATTGACCGTTGGGATGGGTCCAAATACCATTAGGATTAAGGAAACAGCCTGCTTGCTTCCACAAGGTAATTTCTGCTTGTGTAAGTGAGGACGTGAGGGTAGAAGAGAAGTCTGAGGTTAGGGATTCAGAGGTTACAGGAGGAGTAGGCTCGTTCTGAGAACACTGAGGGTCAGGAGATAAGGGAGGGGTAATGATGGGAGGAGTAGGAAAAAGGGGTGGGGTACTTGGAGAGGAGGAATCAGATTGTGTGGAATCGGAAGGGGTTGAAGGAGGCGTGTCAAGAAGTGGAGCATCTGACACAATGACCGGAAGTGCCGCATCGGCAGCGGTACCGGAAGGAGGACTGGAAAAGGAAGTGACCTCACGGGCTAGTTCATCAGCAGCATGGTTGCCGTTGATGGCGAAAGAAAAGACTGTCTCCTGATGTGCCTTTATCCAGGAGATACTGGTGCGGAGGCCTTTTTGATGACGCTGCTGCAGTGCGTCAAAAAGAGCAGTCCACAACGGTAAGTGACTTAGGGGTTGTCCAGTGGAGGAAATCATACCCCTCTGGTTCCATTTGCGAACATGGGAATGCAAGGAAGCAAAAACATAGTCTGAGTCAGTGACAATGCTCAAATCTGAGTGTAGTGCTTTGAATAGCAGAACGTATAAAACAGCAGCAAGTTCTGCAGTTTGGGCGGTGAATGCCTCTGGCAGTCGAAATTGTACAGGGTCGAGTATATGTTCTTCGGGTGTGTAGCGTAGGGCGGCAAAACCAGCTACCCCGTTTTGCTGAGAACCATCTGTAAACCAAACCTCGCCACTCTGCAAGATTTCAGAATGTACGTGGAGAGATTCGGGTACAGATAATTGGGTAGTGCACTCATGAGGAAAGATAGCATTCTGTGCTGTCTCTGTTACAGTGAGCAATGGATCCAAACGTTGAAGGTCAGTTAAGGTTAATGGGTGAATGGAGTGCACTACACTAAACAAAAGTACTTGATACTTTTGCAAACGGCAGACAGTCATGTGACTGATCTGTTTGTCCAATAGATATTTAACATCATGGGACGTGTGGAGAATCACCGGAAGGTGAGGAATGTAGCTGTATAGTTTGGTAACAGCAGTACTGGCGGCAACAAGACCTTTCTCACAAGTCGCAAAGGCTCTTTCGACGGGTGAAAAAGTTCCTGAAAGGTAACCACATGCAAGATCATCATGTTCTTGTGTGATTAGGCAAGACCACGTATCCTCAGTATGCACAACCCAAAGGTGCACATCCTGAGAAACATCAATGGTTGCCAATGGTGAGGAAAGCATAACATCCTTTACAAGGGCCATAAGATCAGCTGTTTCCTGCGCTGTAAAGTGTAAGGGTTCATGTTTCACTTTCTGTTTACCTTGTAGCTTCATGTAAAATGGCTGAGTCCGGGCGGAATAATTGGGTATCCAAAGGCGACAGAAGTTTAGCATGCCAAGGACACCTCTGAGATCAGAAACTGTTGTGGGCAGACGTAAAGAAGAAACGTGTTGCAGGGTATCGGGACCTAGGCCCTTCTGACGGGGGCCAATATGATGGCCAAGGAAGGTAACGTGTGTCTGAGCTACTTTTAATTTCTTTCTGTTAACTTTATAGCCTTTCGTAGCAAGAAAGCCTAGAAAGTCACAGGTGACTTGAACACAAGTGTCAAAGTCAGGGCATGTGATAAGCATGTCATCCACATACTGAACAATAGAAGTATGTGGTGGGAGAACATACCTGTCACGTTTAAATTCATGTATGTGTTCTGCTAGAGTTTGGGAAAAGATGGTAGGGCTGTCAGTGAATCCCTGGGGAAGGCGAGTCCACTGATATGTTGTGTTATTGAATTGGAAGGCCGTTAGCGGACGGCTGACAGGGTCTAGGGTGATGGAAAAGAAGGCGTTGGACAGGTCAATGGTGGAATGATATGTTTGCAAGGAGATACTATTGAGGAGTGTAGTTGGGTTTTCCACGTTCGGAAATACCGCGTAAGTGAGGTCATTTAGTGCCCGTAAGTCTTGTACTATACGGAAGGCGCCAGGCTCTTTCTTTGGCACTGGGAATAATGGAGTATTGTATGGTGAATTACACTTTTCAATAATACCTTGCTGTAATAAGGAATCAATTTGTTCCTGAGCTCCAGCAATAACTTCAGGCTTCAGCGGATACTGGGCGATTTTGGGGCCTTTACATCCGGGTAAAAGCTGGATACGATGGGGAGGGCCTGTCACCTGACCATAGGGCTTATCAGGTGTGGCCCAAAGGAAACCCGGCAAATAATTCAGCGCCACCTCTATTTGTTTCTCAACCATAGAAGTGACAGCCATCATGAGTGAAGTGCTTTCATTAGGGGAAGGATCAAAATGAATTTCAAAGTGAAACAATGTCAACAGATCTCTTCCAAGTAAATTGACAGGACATAGTGGAGCATACAAAAAGGGAGCAGATAGTTGTTGATCCGCATATGTAGTTGGCAAGGGCTCAAGCAGGGGTGTGTCTGTTGGGACACCATCAAATCCTGTGGTGGTAATATTGTTAGGGGAAACTTTAAGAAGTTTCTGCAATTTGTGCGGGACATGGGCTAGCACAGAGCGAGAGGCGCCTGTGTCTATTAAAAAGGGAACGGGGACATCACAGATTAACAAGGTGATCATAGGATCATCCAATCCTGCTGCAGTGCGGACCACGCCTAGTCACTGTGGGCGGCGTTGATCCGGGTTCCACAAAGGGAAAGACTGGCGTTCTTGCCGCTCTTGCCGTACTACATGTCGGGGTCTGTTTTGTAATGGTTGTGGACATTCACGTGCATAATGACCGTATTCCTGACAGCGGAAGCACAGGACATCTGGAAAGCGATCAGGACTAGGCCGGGAACGGTAGTCTCTGGGTCGTCTATTGACATCAGGCGGGCCCCTTGGGGGACCTCGCTGAGGTTGAGCGCGACGACCTCTTTCTTCAGGGTAATCATTTCTACGGTCTGGGCGGTAGGGCCGTGGGCCCTGATTTCGGGTGTTATTGTCATAGCGTTGGTCAGCATACATAACAATAACAGGGGGAGAGGTCTCGGGGGTATTGGGACCTGTGGGATCTGTGTCAGAGCTCCTGGATGCTCTTTTCTCTTTGAGATCTTCAGTTTGTAGCACTTCTAAGTTAGTGTGTACTGTCTTACGATGTTGAGCTTCATCTTGCTTGCTTTTAATAAGCCGTCTGCAATGATGAAGGATGTGTTCACGAATTTTTGGCCATTTTTCCAATTGGAGACCAACTGTGTTCTCCAGTTTATTTTTAATCTCTGCAGGTAAGGTTCCCTTAAGTAAATGGTAGAACACTGGAAGGGCATTATCAGAGTCAAATTTTTCCTCCGTCTCTTCTTTAAAGAGATCTTGGAGTCTGAGCAAGTAAGCCTCAATAGGCTCTGAATCCATTTCCCATCTTTGGGAAGTGATAACAGAAAAATCTTTAAGAGCCGGATACATGGTCCGGATTTCCTGAAATACTTTGGTCTGAATTTCTGTTAAAGGGTTGCCATCATACTGGGTATCGGTTACAAATTTGGCATAGCCTGATTGGGTGAATATGTCAGTGACACTGGCATGTGGGGTTCTGCCCAAAAGCGCTTTCATATCACCGACTGACAGGGTGGTACCCAGTGTAATGTCCTGTAATTTCTTTAACCATCGGTTGCCTCCCATTGCAATATCTGGGAGTTGTAGTATTAGGCTATTTAATTCAACAGCCGACAGTGGGGTGTACTCTGTATGAGGGACACCCCCTGACATCTTATTCAGCAGGGGAAAGAGTTTTACTTTCTCAAAGGGTTTGACCAATGAAGATGTTAGAAGATCAATTGCGGCGGTGGGGGGGAATTGATTCTCATACTTTTTCCAAACCTGAAGACCCTGGATTAGATAAAGGGTTGTTTGCTGATCCCAATGGGGGTCAGGGTGGTCATAAATAAGATCTCGCACTAACGAGAGCTTGTCAGTCCGCAAGGATCCTTCACGTGGGAAGAGGGCAGACTGGGGCTGGAGAGCCTCAGACCATCCTGCAAGATTATCAATCCATGGCTGAACATAATGCCATGAATTCTCATGTAATGCCACATATTGGGCAGGTGTGCTAGGCGGACTAGATAAGATGGGTTCCGCACTGATATTCAGACCTGTAGAGTGACGGGGACTGTCAATGACTGCAAGGCAGCGACTAGATCCCTCATTAGTAAGATAACTTTGAGGGTGGCGCTGTCTGGTATGATGAGAAATAACGTCATGTTGTTGGGGTATTTCGGATTTTGATACAGCAGATGCAATAGTATCCGGGAGTGCTGAAATGGACTTACGTAAGGAACGAAGTCCTTCTGAAACGAACGCGAGGTCATCTCCCATACTGGCCAATGTATGACCATATTGCGTAGGTCGTTCTCCAGTGGGGACTGGGGTAGTAAGGGGAAGAGCCTTAGGGAAAGTGAGACGAGGTGAATCGCTATCTTGAAGAGAGGAAAAATCGAGTATCGGAGGAGGCTCGTTTCGAATATCCTCCATGTCAGATTTTGTTGGGAGTTGTTGTTTTAAAACTTCCCATGCTTCTTCTAATGGGGAGGGTCTAACCTTTGGTTGCCCCTCTTTAGCTGGTATCTGAACCTTTGGCCGTGCACCTAACGTATCCCATCTAGGGGGAGTAGAACATTCAGGTGCAAGAATGGGCATGGGAGGATTATCCGAGTCAGGGGGCAATTTTACATAACCCTGATCGTATAATTCCTGACAAATTGCGCGTGCCTGTGTGGCAGGACTGCATGGAACAAAACCCATCTGTCGTAACTGAGACAGAGGAGGGTATGGTAATGATGGCGGGGGCAGGGGACCAGTTTGAGTCGAGGAGTCCAAATGTGGTGGTGGGGGTGATGTCTGAGTTGTATGTCCCATATATGGGTAAGTAGTCGTTTGGGTGGTCATGTGTGAGGTCATTCCTGATCCAAGTGCTGGACAGAGGGAGGTCTGGGCAGCCGCGTCAGTTTGACTGGTAGCTGGGCGTTGGATGTTGACCGGAACCGTTGGGTTCTGGACACAAGGATATTGTTCAATAATGGGAGGGGGTATTTCAATCTCATAACCTCCAATAGTGCGATAGACATGACGTGTCTGTGGGGTAAGAGTCTGGGTCTGAGTAGTTACTTGCATCGTTGGAGCAGTTGTGACAGTGGGCGACTGAGCGATAGTCTGAGCCACTGGTATTGTTGCAGGGGTTACGGGTGGCTGAGTTGGTGCCGACCCCTGGGACATAGGGATAGGGTTCTTTTGAGATGAAAGAGGAGATATATCAACAACACCAGCAATGTGCACAGTGGTAGGTGGGTCGAAAATCGCAGGAGCTAGAGATCCCGCAGTCAGCGAAGGTGTCACGGTTTGCGATCCCTGGGATGAGGAGGTCTGCGTCTGAGATCCCTGGGAATTCTGTAGCAGAGGATCAGTGATAGGTTTATCACAATATCCTGGGGGTATTGGGGTATATCCCACAGCACATGGTAGTAGCTTAGTAGTGCTTGCGGCAGCAGCTGTGTCATACGGTGGTGGGGCGGTAGGTGTCACTGGATCTTGGTAGGGGGCTTGATCAGTATCGGACTTACCTAAACTCCTATCGTGCTGGTTGCGTGCAATAAGTATGAACTTATTAATAGCAGCTAAATGTTTATCCCTAGATTTTCCTGTTTTGTTGGACTCATTGTAGCAGACCAAGGCTTGGAGCTTGCCCTGATCAAATGAGCCCTTTGATGGCCATTCCAGTCCTTGATCCTTAGCAGACCAACCGGTATGCCAGGTTTGACATAAGCGGGTAAGTTCTTTTCTATCAGCGGGAAAGAAATTAAGGACTCTTTCCAGGGGACTAGGGGATGAGGAGGGGGACATAGTGGGATCTGAAATAGGGGGAAGACAATCCACATAGGAACTCATAGAAGAGTGTATTCAATATAATGCAATATGTATAAGTGAGATGGTTCAAGTCAAATTTCTAAGATCTATAACAGGGGCAACTAAAGTATACAAACAATAACGTGCAAGGGAAAATTATCTAAACAAAAACATGCATCATGCGTATACAAAACACTGTTATACTCACGCGTCTTCAAGAGCGTCCCGGTGACGGAACCTAGAACAAAAATTACTAATTGGCGGAAAGCTCCATGCTTTTGCCGCAGGTTATATGAACAGAGAAATGGAAGTAACAGGAAAAAGCAGTGCTTAAGAAAATAGTGCTATAGTGTCAGCTTTCATATATTTATACTACTCTACCCCTAATTAATGAAAACTACTCTCCAGAGTGTGCTTCTAAAGACAGGAATAAATCTCTGTGTCTACTGCCTGCCAAGAATTTTCCCGGTTACTATTGGCCATGGGCTGTAACCCATGATAGAGCCCCCAAAAAGGGACATTGCAACCACTCCCAAAAAGAACCCAAAAAACCCGCGAATAAGGTCTTCTGAGTCGAAGAGCAGCGGTCCAATGGATTTCCGCAGATTAGGAATCTTCTCTTTTACAACTAACCCCTCCAATGGATCTATAGTGGTTTGGAATGTTTCTCGTTTACAACAAAACACTGACAAATTTATGGTGAGGAATTTTCCCTGTTACCACTAACCCAACTAAAACATTGGAAGACTAGGAATTTTCTCTGTTACCACTAACCTTTCAAAAATATTTGAAGGCCCTAGTCAGCTAGTCCAAACTCGCAATGAAAAGCATCAGACGTCTCTATATTGCTCCCACGCTCATCTGTACTAGGTAACTCATATACGGGCAATAATGCCGAATCCGCAGGCCACTCCGAAAACGGAATGGAAGTCTGCTCAAAATCTACTAATTAAGATACTGTCATCCATTGAAGGATTTGTGACCCTCCAATAGGTGTAAGCCCCAGGCATCAGTATCGTAGTCGATGGTTATAGCGTGACACTGGTAAAAGATATAGTAAAAAAACAAATAAAAATAAAAGGAAAAAGAGAGAAATAAAAAAGATATATGTCATGTTCCTAGAAAGAATCCCTGAAACCTATTCCAGCGATAGCAAGTAAAAAGAAAAAAAAAAGAAAAAAACATGTAAGCTCTTCGGGTAAGGTACCTCCACTATACAGTTGCCACACAACAAACAATGAAAGGGAGACTAGAAAGCAATAGAGCGAAACGGCTGACAGCAAGGGAGTTTAGCCAAGCAGTACGAAACCAATCATGCAGAACGAGCAAAGCAGAAGAGGTCTGAGAGATACGTGGCATTCACTGAAGCGGGACTTAGAGATTGATGGACGGGCATTGTAGATCATTAAGCAAACAGCATAATATTTTCTCGTACGGCTGAAATCCTTTGTATCGAGAAGAAAATTAAAGATAAGTATGTAAACTGATTTTATTAAAGTAAAACGAGTTGTATATTAGTGTTATAAAAATGTAAAGATTATAGGTGAGCAGCGAACCAGCGCTGCCATCATGAGAGTAAAACCTAACAGTATTTGAGCACAAATGTTTTTGCAGGAAAGAGCTTGTGTCTATTAAAAATAAAGAACATAACGCGTATAGAGAGGAAACTAGATTGAATGCATGGCTTGGAAACAATGTTCTACGCCCTTTTTCATAGGACCCCAGCACTATAGGATAGCATTTAAAAAGGAGAAAACCACCAGCTTCTTAACGGCAAAACGAAACATGTGGTTAATTATGCAACGGGCATCCTGAAATGCTATCAGTTAATCATTGTACAGGAAATAAATGCGTTTCAATCATAACAAGGAAATATGTGACAATATTGCGGATTAGTAAGACATGTATTTCTAAATGTTACACATCCAAATTTTAACCCACACCATAACAGTTCAAAAAGTGGAATCACGAAGTATTAAATCAAAATATTACCATAATGAGACATGGGGGGGCCATACAAATAGACATAATAAAGTACATGTGCCATCAATTACCCAGTATACTAAAAATAAATTAAAGAAGCATCATCGGGCATGTGAAATCAAGGCAGAGGAAAGAAGGAGAAAGCCGGTTTTGAAGGGAAAGTACACAAATTTCTATTTGAAGGAAAAAAAACATTTTTAAAACTATGTAAGCACGTTGCGGAAAACAATAAGGTTTAAAACTTGCCTCAGAAACAGAGTGAGACAGTCTTAAAGTATCAGACGGTCTATTGTTTAGGGAGAGGGTGGGAAATAAATAAAATTATGTAAGAGGAGAGCATCACAGATGAGGGCAGGGTTTTCAAAGTCTAGGGAATCAGAAATATGGGCACCGCAAGCTCTCAAAGTATGAGAAGTACTTGCAAAGTAGAGACACGGGCTGACAATACGGAGAACTAGTAACAGACCTGTCACAGGGTATCAAAGAAGATGATAGGGCAGAAGAATCAGTGACAGAGACAAGAATATAACTTTGCTAACATGAGAGCAGGAAATATAGCCCAAAAGAAAAGGGACATTCCGTCGCAGTAACCAATGGAGGTCAATACCTAGTAGAAGCAGGATTTAATAATAGATTCCAAAGATAGAGATTAGCAGAAACTAGACTGTGCATAGAAGAGGAAGAGAGACAGCTGCACACTTGCTAACCGAGAGAATTAGTTGAAGGAAATTAATTAAAAGAAAAAGAAGAGGGCAGAAACCCATGAAATGAAATAGGGGGCAACGCCCATAAGTAAAAAAAATAAAAAAAATACGAGCGGAAAATTGGAGAAGTGGGAGACTATGTCCTATTAGCATGGCACAGGAAAGGAGAACAAAGTACGCCCTTAAAAATTGAAAAAGCATGGCACATGGGGTTTTCTTTTGCGCAAGGATAGAATATAGAAAAAATGAGAAATCACATTAACAAAACACTGGCAACCTCTAAATAGCCGGTGAGAGGAACCAGGTGTTTCCTACAGTTACTGAGATGAGAAATAAGAAAAGCAGAGGTGGAACAGCTTACAGTAGTCTCACTGAGGAAAAAAAAGTACAAATGAGACGGTGTTGGAGAGACATATCCTTCTGAAATAAAATATGGGACATATAGAAAGATGCAAGAGGGAGGGAGACGCCCACGGACAACAAGATGGGCACATACCGTAAAAAGGGGAAATAAGAGTTACTACGCAGTTTAAAGACCAGGAAATGTGTGTATCAGCTGAAAAGATTGCAAAGAAACATAAGATTGAAAGTCTAAATCTTTCACAGAAGCACAGCAGTATAGTTGCAAACTGGCATGAGGAGAAAACCACAGTGAAGGTTTCAGTGCAGCGCTAAGAAAATGAGCCGACGTATTTTTAGAGTAGGAAGGGGGGGGGGGCTGTGGGCTGTTTAGAAGGCACATAAACCAGAATGATTTGTTAGGAGATATAAGATTCCAGGGAACAGCCGTGAACAAGGGTTAAGGCAGAAGTACAAACATGTGATCAACAGATAGGGATAGTAGAGAACATAAGGAACATAAACTTAGCCAGGAAAGACAAGGGGAGCAGCCAGCATCTGCTAGGCGTGGTCTCCCAGTGTAGAAACGAGATGCCATTTGTATCCTTACACATAGGAAACACTCAAAAGGGACAGTGTATAGGTGAAAAAGAAAAGATATGAGGACAGTTATCAGATGGACAGAATCAGAACCGCACAGGAACAGAGAAACAAATGTGACAGTCCAGCGCAGGAGAATAAGGCGTGCAGGGGACATGAGAAGAAGGCAGAAAAATAGAAAGGGAACAGAGGAGGAGGGCAGAAAGATAGAAGAATAGTTGCGGTAGGGGTGAAAAAAAGAACGGACAGAATAGCAGTGCCCAGTACCCCTCAAAAGGGCAATGTCCGTGAGAGGCAGGAAAAGAAAAATAGAAATATGAGAGAAAAAGAGAAAGGAATATTGAGTGACAGAAATAGAGCATTGAACGCACAGATTAAGGTATCCCCTCTTGCGTTCAAATGGCGGGCGGGAAGGTAAGCGGAACCGCATATAAAAGAGGAGAGAAGAGAACAGGAAAGAGAAAAAGAGAACGCGCAACCTCTAAGGATCGTAGAGCCAGAATGCTCGCATCAAGACCAATCCAAAGAATTGAGCGTGATATAAACAGTCAGCAAACTCCAAATCGCAGTCGCCTGGATTCGTTGTTATGCACCAATCACACAGCAAGCACACTCTTGCGCACATCACGCAAATCAAAAAAAGATGGACAGAATAGAAGAAAGAAAAGAGGGTGAGAAAGAACAGAACAGAATATTGAAAGACAGAAACGAAAGTTTGAACGCAAATATTCATCCCCACTGCGGTCAAAAATTAGGGAAAGAAGGACAGTATTAGGGGGCTATTGTGTTAGATCAGCAATCCGGGGTCACCAAATGTAAATTCTAGGGGCCCTCTTTGCCCCCCAGGGATACCCTTCTGTAGGGCCAAAGGATCTGCTCTTCCACTATGTGTTGGGCCGCCTGCCTAAATCCTTTTGATATTCCATTCCAGTGATATGTCTCTTGTGTAGATACCAGAAGGCATAAGTCTAGGATACTGTCCATGACCATAGTCTTCTATCTATCAGGTTTTAAGTAGATCTTTGTCCATTTAAGTTCCCATATATATATAGTATTAGAAATCTATGAAACTTAGTGTAAGGAGTGTGTGTGAGTTGTATGTGGCTTAGTTTTAAGTTAGAATGGCAGGTAAAGAATTATTGGAAATAAAGACAGAGATAAATTTCAGAAAGAAAACTTTAATCTTACCAAGTTGTTCAATTAAGTACAGACATCAGACTCTGGTTTCAATCGCACAGGGCTTTGCCGTCTGAGCAAGCGTTGGGGAGAACTCCGAAACTAAGCCAAAATTTCCCTTCTTTTATACCCACAGCTCTCAATAGAAGTCAATTGTGAAGTACTTTTTTTTCTAATATTTCTCAATTTCTGAGATCATACTTTCGTATCCGGCCACATGCGCATCTGTACCATCTGTCTTTCCGTTCTAGCTATTTCAAGAGATTGCCCCATATCCGTTAAAGTCAACATGTTTTTGGAACATTTAGTTTTTGTCGTTTACCAAAATATCTTTCTGTTAAGATACCAGTTTCACATCTTTCTTTAGTAATACCCTTCATAACATCTTATGATCTCAGTGCCATCTGATGGAAAATAAGTCCCACTTTAAAAACCTCATTTTATTCCTTTTGCCCATTTTTATTTCATTATAGGTGCTATATTCAATTTGAAAGTTGTATCTGGTTGTGTTAAGACCCATTGTTCAAACCTGCTTTTTGCAGATTCTCAAATATGACATCATTAGCTTGTTATTTGGCCTAGTCAGTACTTTTCAGTTGCTTTTGCCTGTGTAGCTTAGCCCACCACTATTCCAGTGGTAAGTCTGAAGCCAGGCCACATATTAACAAGGGAAACCTCACAAAACATCAGAGAATTCACACTGGAGTGAAACCGTTTATCTGCACTGAGTGTAATAAAAGCTTCAGTCATAAAACAAGCCTCAAAGAACACCACAGAATCCACACAGGAAATGAAACCATTCATCTGCAGTGAGTGTAATAAAAGCTTCAGTCAGAAAACAAGCCTCACAGAACACCAGAGAATCTACACAGGAGTGAAACCATTCATCTGCACTGAGTGTAATAAAAGCTTCAGTCAGAAAACAAGCCTCACAGAACACCAGAGAATCCACACAGGAGTGAAACCATTCATCTGCACTGAGTGTAATAAAAGCTTCAGTCAGAAAACAAGCCTCACAGAACACCAGAGAATCCACACAGGAATTAAACCATTTATTTGCATTGAGTGTAATAAAAGCTTCAGTCAGAAGGGAAACCTAACAATACACCAGAGAATCCACACAGGAATAAAACCATTCATCTGCAGTGAGTGTAATAAAAGCTTCAGTCAGAAAACAAGCCTCAGAATACACCAGAGAATCCACACAGGAGTGAAACCGTTTATATGTTCTGAGTGTGGTAAAAACTTCACTGAGAAGGGAAAACTCACCATTCACCAGAATATCCACTCAGGAGTAAAACCATTTCCATGCAATGAGTGTGGCAAATGCTTTAGGTTGAAGAGATACATGATAAAGCACCAGGAATTCCACACTGGATTGAAGCCTTTTACATGTTCTGATTGTGGGAAAAGCTTCACTGATAAGGGAAATCTCACAAGGCACCATAGACTTCACACGAGAGTGAAGCCATTTACATGTAGTGAGTGTGGTAAAAACTTCAGTGATAAGGGAAATCTCATAAAACACCAGAGAATCCACACAGGAATTAAACCATTCATCTGCACTGAGTGTAATAAAAGCTTCACTCATAAAACAAGCCTCACATTACACCACAGAATCCACACAGGAGTGAAACCGTTCATCTGCACTGAGTGTAATAAAAGCTTCAATCAGAAGGTAAACCTCACAAAACACCAGAGAATCCACACTGGAGTAAAGCCTTTTGCATGTACTGAGTGTGGTAGCAGCTTTACTGTGAAAGAAGCACTCAGAAGACACTGAAAAATCCACACAGGCATCAAACCATTCATTTGCATTGAGTGTAATAAAAGCTTCAGTCAGAAGGTAAACCTCACAATACACCAGAGAATCCACACAGGAGTGAAACCATTCATCTGCATTGAGTGTAATAAAAGCTTCAGGCAGAAGGTAAGCCTCACAAAACACCGGAGAATCCACACAGGAATGAAACCATATACATGTAGTGAGTGTGGTAAAAGCTTCAGTGATAAGGGAAATCTCATAAGACACCAGAGAATCCACACAGGAATGAAACCATTCATGTGCAGTGAGTGTAATAAAAGCTTCAGTCAGAGGCAATATCTTACCAGACACCAGAGAATCCACACATGAATGAAACTATTCATCTGCACTGAGTGTAATAAAAACTTCAGTCATAAAACAAACCTCACAATACACCAGAGAATCCACCCAGGAGTGAGACCATTCATCTGCACTGAGTGTAATAAAAACTTAAGGCAGAAGGTAAACCTCTCAAAACACC